>NC_036869.1:25614147-25699762 GCF_002910315.2 Salvelinus sp. IW2-2015 | reverse complement strand
TACTGTTATACAGTGGGCAAAAAAGTATTTAGTCAGCACCAATTGTGCAAGTTCTCCCACTTAAAAAGATGAGAGAGGCCTGTAATTTTCATCATAGGTACACTTCAACTATGACAGACAAAATGAGAAAGAAAATCCAGAAAATCACATTGTAGGATTTTTTATAATTTATTTGCAAATTATGGCGGAAATAAGTATTTGGTCACCTACAAACAAGCAAGATTTTGGCTCTCACAGACCTGTACTTCTTCTTTAAGAGGTCCTCTGTCCTCCACTCTTACCTGTATTAATGGCACCTGTTTGAATTGTTATCAGTATAAAAGACACCTGTCCACACCTCAAACAGTCACTCCAACTCCCACTATGGCAAGACCAAAGAGCTGTCAAAGGACCAGAAACAAATTGTAGACCTGCACAGGCTGGGAAGACTGAATCTGCAATAGGTAAGCAGCTTGGTTTGGAAGATCAACTGTGGGAGCAATTATTAGGAAATGGAAGACATACAGACCACTGATAATCTCCTCGATCTGGGGCTCCACGCAAGATCTCACCGTGTGGTCAAAATGATCAAGGAAGGTGAGCAAAATCCAGAACCACACGGGGGGACTAGTGAATGACCTGCAGAGAGCTGGGACCAAAGTAACAAAGCCTACACATCAGTAACACACTACGCGCAGGACTCAAATCCTGCAGTGCCAGATGTCCCATGCTTAAGCCAGTACATGTCCAGGCCTGTCTGAAGTTTGCTAGAGAGCTTTTGGATGATCCAGAAGAAGATTGGGAGAATGTCATATGGTCAGATGAAACCAAAATATAACTTTTTTGTTATAAACCAATCGTCGTGTTTGGAGGAAAAGAATGCTACCAAATATTAAGTTCTGCTTTCCTGATGTATCAAATACTTATGTCATGCAATAAAATGCAAATTAAAACAATCACTATGTGTGCATCTTTTAAGGTCTTTGTATAACCTCYAATTTGTTGTACCCCCTAGCATATGTTATCATTGTCTGTTTGTATACTTCTTGTATGCATACTGGTTTTTCTGTAATATATAAAATAATATATAAAAAATAACTTGTGGTTACTCCTTCTATTTTTTTTATTTTTTTTATGTTCATAATAGCATCATGACCTCAAATTGAGTTCCCACRGGGGTCCAGTATGAAAATGTATACACTCACTACTGTAAATTGCTGCTAAATTACAATAAAATMAATTTTTAAAAAGCCAATTGAAAGCTGAGGAAAATGCATACGGTTGTAGTGTCCCCYTGTGGCTACTCTGGAGAAGAGATGATCTGTCCATCATGGCAAGTGTATGTTTTATACAGTGCCAACAGCAGCCAACCCTGCTAGATCTACTCGTCTTTGGATAATGAAAATTAATAGCTCATCAATTAATTTGTTATTCATTGCTAGATTTACCTTTTTTTCTTGAGACTTATCTTGAAATTCCAAACTTTTAGATATAAATATATATATATATAAAAAGTAGTTTATATTATTGTAGCAAACAGAGGGACAGGGACATAAACCTGTGTCGCTGGTGTGAAAGGTAAACATTGCGCCAATAGGGTAACACACTTGGGAATTGTAGCGAGGATTGCTACACTGCCCCCTCGGAATGGGAAGGCTCATGCTCATACCACTTCTGACACCAATGTAGCGAACGGAGGGACTGGGCCGCGAACGGCAAACACCCTACGGCTCATGCCAATAGGATTAGCTCACTTGTTGGGAATTGCAGGTGGCTCATTAGGGACCTACAGTATGGTTGAGAACTTTTACAGCAACTGGATAAAGTAATGGCATAGGTCTATAACTTTAGAAATAATGAAAATATACAGTATACCAGACACTGCTTTTGTTAAACTTTTTAGAAGGCTTGATTTTTGCATRACTTGATACCCTACACCTTTCTTTGGCCAGAATAGAAAGACAGGGAAAAGACTGATGGATGGAGGGAGAKAGAGGGCTTATGAGGAGGGAAGGAGATTAAGGGAAAGAAGAGGTATTAGGTAATGGGTGAGCGATGAAAGCAGCCTGAATAAGAAAAAGATAGGCAAATTGTGTGTGTGTGTGTGCATGCGCGTAACCCTGTACGTGCCTCTGTGTGGGGTAGGGAGAGAAGCAGGACTGGCTGTTTAGTGTGGTGCCAGTACAACAACCTGTCCCTCCATGTGAGCAAGACAAAGGAGCTGATCGAGGACTACAAGTTAAGAAGGCGGGCCGAACAGGCCCCCATTAACATTGACAGGGCTGTAGTGGAGCGGGTCGAGAGTTTCAAGTTCCTTGGTGTCCACATCACCAACATACTATCATGGTCCAAACACACCAAGACAATCGTGAAGAGGGCACGACAACACCTTTTCCCCCTCAGGAGAGGGTACCCAGCTCCTTAAAAAGTTTTACAGCTGCACCATCGAGAGCATCCTGACCGGTTGCATCACTGCCTGGTATGGCAATTGTTTGGCATCTGACCGYAAGGCGCTACAGAGGGTAGTGCGTATGGCCCAGTACATTCCTGGGGCCACCCGGACTATTTACATTTACTGCTGCTACTCGCTGTTTATTATCTATGCATAGTCACTTTACCTACATGTACAAATGACCTTGAATAACCTGTACCCCTGAACATTGACCAAATACCAACCGGTACCCCCTGTATATAGCCTCGTTATTGTTATTTTATTGTGTTACTTTTTATAATTTTTTACTTTAGTTTATTTGGTAAATATTTTCTTAAGTCTTTCTTGAACTGCATTGTTGGTTAAGGGCTTGTAAGTAAGCATTTCACTGTAAGGTCTACACCTGTTGTATTTGGCGCATGTGACAATTAAAGTTTGATTTGATTTTGATTTGATAAGAGACAACTGCAGAGAGACTGTATGTTGAACCCTCTTCCCACTAATACCCCCACCACCTCCCTGCATTCTTTGCCATGGTTACGAGACAGGTCTGCCGATGTAGGCAGTTAATAAAGTTTTTCAGCAGCAGGGGCAAGCTGGGTACTAATGTGTCTCGGTCTGTGTCCCCAGCAAATGGCACAATCAATATCAACTGTCCCAGGATGCACAACCACTACCAGAGGGCCAGGGAAACAACCAAGCTGCCAGCCAGGGTTGGATAATGTAAGGTGATTGAAATAATCTGGTTTTATACAATATTATGCTGTTTTCAAAAGCTTGCTTCTAGAATTCATTTGTTTATGGGTTAGTGAAAATAAGAKTAATTTTCATTTATTTTTGTACAATATATTAGTACAATTTATTGTACAAGAGCTTCCTTTTCATGTCACCTATTTTTGTTTTCAGTAAATTATTTTGATACCTACAATCAGGTCTAAAATTATTAGCACCCTTTATAGAGATGAGCAAAAAAGACTGTATAAAATATATAATACAACGTTGTTTATCCAAATGATTGGCACCCCTGTTTTCAATACCTCACCTTGCAAGGATAACGGCACCGAGCCTTTTTCTAAAATGTTTTATGAGATTGGAGAACACATTGGGAGGGATCTTAGACCATTCCTCCAAACAGAATCTTTCCATATCCTTGATATCGCTTGTCTGCGCTTATGGACTGCCCTCTTTAATTCAAACCACATGTTTTCAATGGGGTTCAAGTCCGGAGACTGAGATGGCCATTTCAAAATATAGATTTTGTGGACAATTAACAATTTATTTGTGGATAATGATGTGTGCTTGGAGTTATTGTCTTGCTGGAAGATCTACTTGAGGCTAAGTTTGAGCCTCCTCRCAGAGGTGTTTTGCTAAAATGTCCTGGTACTGGGTTAAGTTCATGATGCCGTTGATCTTAACAAGGGCCCCAGGACCAGTGGAAGCAAAATAACCCCATAACATCAAAGATCCACCATATCCACCATATTTCACCATATACAGTGGGGAGAACAAGTATTTGATACACTGACGATTTTGCAGGTTTTCCTACTTACAAAGCATGTAGAGGTCTGTAATTTKTATCATAGGTACACTTCAACTGTGAGAGACGGAATCTAAAACAAAAATCCAGAAAATCACATTGTATGATTTTTAAGTAATTAAAACTTCTCCAGGATTGGTGGGTCCCCTGCGGGACGATTGAGCTAACGTGGGCTAATGCAATTAGCATGAGGTTGTAAGTAACAAGAAAATTTCACAAGCATATCTGACAAATTCTTGTTACTCTAACTGCACTGTCCAATTTACAGTTGCTATTACAGTGAAAGAATACTTGTTAATTGTTTGAGGAGAGTGCACAGTTTTGAACATGAAAAGTTATGAATAAACAAATTAGGCACATTTGGGCAGTCTTGATACAAAATCTTGAGCAGAAATGCTTTGCACATACGCTGCTGCTATCCTGCGGCCAAAATCTAAATTGCACCTGGGCTGCAATAATACAGTATTGGCGAAAAGTCTGTTACCTCAGTTTGTATGATGGCAATTTGCATATACTCCAGAATGTTATGAAGAGTGATCAGATGAATTGCAATTAATTGCAAAGTCCCTCTTTGCCATGCAAATGAACTGAATCCCAACAAAAACATTTCCACTGCATTTCAGCCCTGCCACAAAACAACCAGCTGACATCATGTCAGTGATTCTCTCGTTAACACAGGTGTGAGTGTTGACGAGGACAAGGCTGGAGATCACTCTGTCATGCTGATTGAGTTCGAATAACAGACTGGAAGCTTCAAAAGGAGGGTGGTGCTTGGAATCATTGTTCTTCCTCTGTCAACCATGGTTACCTGCAAGGAAACACGTGAGGTCATCATTGCTTTGCACAAAAAGGGCTTCACAGGCAAGGATATTGCTGCCTGTAAGATTGTACCTAAAATCAACCATTTATCGGATCATCAAGAACTTCAAGGAGAGCGGTTCAATTGTTGTGAAGAAGGCTTCAGGTCGCCCAAGAAAGTCCAGCAAGCACCAGGACCGTCTCCTGAAGTTGATTCAGCTGCTGGATCGGGGCACCACCAGTACAGAGCTTGCTCAGGAATGGCAGCAGGCAGGTGTGAGTGCATCTGCATGCACAGTGAGGCGAAGACTTTTGGAGGATGGCCTGGTGTCAAGAAGGGCAGCAAAGAAGCCACTTCTCTCCAGGAAAAACATCAGGGACAGACTGATATTCTGCAAAAGGTACAGGGATTGGACTGCTGAGGACTGGGGTAAAGTCATTTTCTCTGATGAATCCCCTTTCCGATTGTTTGGGGCATCCGGAAAAAAGCTTGTCCGGAGAAGACAAGGTGAGCGCTACCATCAGTCCTGTGTCATGCCAACAGTAAAGCATCCTAAGACCATTCATGTGTGGGGTTGCTTCTCAGCCAAGGGAGTGGGCTCACTCACAATTTTGCCTAAGAACACAGCCATGAATAAAGCATGGTACCAACACATCCTCCGAGAGCAACTTCTCCCAACCATCCAGGAACAGTTTGGTGACGAACAACGCCTTTTCCAGCATGATGGAGCACCTTGCCATAAGGCAAAAGTGATTACTAAGTGGCTCGGGGAACAAAAAAATGATATTTTGGGTCCATGGCCAGGAAACTCCCCAGACCTTAATCCCATTGAGAGCTTGTGGTCAATCCTCAAGAGGTGGGTGGACAAACAAAAGCCCACAAATTCTGACAAACTCCAAGCATTGATTATGTGGCTCTGGCCCAGAAGTTAATTGACAGCATGCCAGAGTGGATTGCAGAGGTTGTGGCCCAGAAGTTAATGTGGCCCAGGATGTGGTCCAGAAGTTAATTGACAGCATGCCAGCGCGGATTGCAGAGGTCTTGAAAAAGAAGGGTCAACACTGCAAATATTGACTCTTTGCATCAACTTCATGTAATTGTCAATAAAAGCCTTTGACACTTATTGAACTGCTTGTAATTATACTTCAGTATTCCATAGTAACATCTGACAAAAATATCTAAAGACACTGATGCAGCAAACTTTGTGGAAATTAATATTTGTGTCATTCTCAAAACATTTAGCCACGACTGTACATTATGGCCTTTCTCTTGCATTTCAAAGATGATGGTACAAAATAAAAAATAAAAACGGTAGATTTTTCCTTTGTATTATCTTTTACCATATCTAATGTGTTATATTCTCCTACATTCCTTTCACATTTCCACAAACTTCAAAGTGTTTCCTTTCAAATGGTACCAAGAATATGCATATCCTTGCTTCAGACCCTACAGGTAGTTCGATTTGGGTATGTCATTTYAGACGAAAATKGAAAAAAAGGGTCCGATCCTTAAGAGGTGAACAGCTTTCTTATTAGAAGAATGTAGAATGGTCTTAGTACTGCTCGAATTCCTTATAGAAAACACAGAAGAGTGTTTTTTCACTTGTGAATTTACATTAATGAATATGACATTTTGCCATTAGCACAATTAGATYTRAGGTAAAATTGTTTTTCTGTATCCTTTTTATAGTTAAGGAAACCGAGCAGCACATTCTCCCATAAAAAAACAAAAGTCATCAAGAATATGAACAATTATAAAACTATGAATATTTTTCCAGAATTTCTTTACATGTAGACAATGCCAAAATAAATGCAAAACTGTTTCTGGATGCTCAACACAAAAAGTACAGTTAATGTCTTTTTTGAGTTTCTTCAGGTAATGATTTGCAGGGTAATACTTATGGATCATTCTGAAAGAGACATCTTTGACCGTTAAAAAGCAGGTATTTGTGTGATAATAACCAGACTTTTTCCCAACAGATATTACATAAGGAATGGATACAATATCCCTTTGAAATAAAGCACGTATAGATCTGTTGTTCTGAGGGAGCAAGGAGAAACACATTTTTCCTATTGGAGAGTCAACTGGATTAAGGAGGRTAGGTCAAGAAAATGAGGTCTGGTTACAACTCTAAACGACATGAGAGTTCCAGATGGAATAGCATCAACAACTATGGCAAACTCTCTGGGTGTAGCACTAACCACAAGTGTCATCAGTGTCCTGTGAAGGAAGAGGTCATAGACAACAGATTTTTGATTTCAAGGAACGGAACTGAAAAAAGGGGTCCCACTTGCCCTTAGTAGAGGGGTTTACAAATCAGCCCCCACAACTTCCGTTTGAAATTTACATCGCTAGCTATCTAAAAAACAACAACAAGGACAAATTAACCATCTGTCAACTTTCATGAGATTAAACGATATCTAACCAAGGATTTTACCAAGGTGAGGCGTATGCTGCGCAGTGTGGTATTTTCATTAAACTAGCTTCGCTAGCAAGCTAACGGCGTTAGCTAGCTAGCTTGCTATCCATGGCTGTCGCAGGCGTTCGTGCTGCTGCTTGCTAGCTTTTATTTATTTGATTTTTTATTTAACCTTTATTTAACTAGCTAGCTAGTCAGTTGGCTTTGTCAAKATAACTAGCTAGGTAGCTACCTAGCGAAATAGCTGTCGATGCTACGTAGTTAGCCAATTAGCTAGTTTATTTTCAAGTCCATTTAGTTAACTAGTTACTTCTCGAACAGGGTTACCCAAACTCGGTCCTGGGCCCCTCCCTCCCCCTGTGTGCACGTTTTTGTTTTTGCGCAAACACTACCCATTTGATTCAAATATCCAATTCATCATCAAACTTTGATTATTTCAATCAGCTATGTAGTGCTTAGGAAATAAACAAAACGTGCACCCAGGGGTGGGCAGGACCGAGTGTGGGAAACCCTGTCCTAAAAGATTAATATTATGTTTCCTCGAACAGCTGGTAAAGTYAGCTAACTACTACTAACCAAAACAATCACTGATTCAGGATATTAGCTAGCTAGATTTCAGAATCGCTTCAATGCAGTAACCTTAATTCGAGATGTCTTGGAGATGTTCATATCAGATTTTGTTAGTATTGTGCACCTTACCATATACATAAATGAAAAATCAGTAAACACRGAATCAGTGTTTAGGCTGTGCATGTTGCAATACATGTTAGCTACACTTTCTCGTGCCCATGTAGGTCAGTTTTATGAAGCAATGAGGGGGTGCACAAAGAACATTTGTTTGTTTTGTAACTTTCTCGAGATGTGTGTTTTACAGTGGGAAGCCCTAAGTAGTTCACTAGTCCTCCAAGAAAGTGAGCTGGAAGGAAAGAACGAAGGAGCCAGGTTGCAAGAAAACAGATGAAGGAAGGGGCAACAATGTCTGAAGAAGGGGCAACAATGTCTGAAGAAGGGGCAACAATGTCTGAAGAAGGGGTAACAATGTCTGAAGAAGGGGCAACAATGTCGGAAGAAGGGGCAACAATGTCGGAAGAAGGGGCAACAATGTCGGAAGAAGGGGCAACAATGTCGGAAGAAGGGGCAACAGTGTCGGAAAAAGGACAGATAATTGCCTCTGATACTGGTAGTGATGAGGAGTTAGGTGAAGCCTTGTCTAATGGAAACCCCATACCACCTAAGAGGGGAAAGGGAAGGCCCAAAGGATCAGGCTCTAAGACACCCAAGATACTGAGGGTACTAGACAAGCAGCCACGGGGTAGGCCACGTAAAGTGGTTGACCCTAATGCTGTTTCAGCAGAGCCAACTGCACCTCTGAAGCATGGCCGGCCCCAAAAAGTTAAACAACAAAAAAAAAGGGGTAGGCCGAGGAAGAACCCACTATCAACCGAGGAGGAAGAAAAGAGAAAGAAACCGAAAAGCCAACCAAAGGGATCAAGAGTGTGGAAGCCTCTCGGAAGGCCGCGCATCCATCCCTGCATGGATCCCCCAGCCACCTCTGCCGAGCCACGGGGAAGAGGCCGTCCACGCAARGCAATAATAGGTAAAGGTGCCCACTTACGGAAGAACCCACCTCCAACCTCTAAAGTTTCCGAGCCACCCGTTAAAGATGGTTCCCCGCGAAAGAGGGGCCGCCCCTTAGGCTCCGTTCAAGCAAACAAAGCCAAGAGAGCAGCAGAGAAGGATAGTTCCAATACTGCACCCCCAGCCAAACGGGGGTGCACTGTTTCTCCAATAGTAAAGCTTTACCGCTGCACCAATGGTAAAGCAAATGTGTTAGATGAAGCTGCCATCCAAGCCCAGAGGCGAAGAGGCAGGAGAAAGACTGTGAAAGTTGATTATACAACTTATGATTCAGAGGAGGAGGAAAATGAAGATGCAGAGAAAAATGAGGACGAAGACTTGTCTCCAGTTGAAGAGGAAATAAATCCACACAGTGGTCATCACAAGGCTAACAAACCTGGTAAGGTGGCGGCAGCCCTAAAGAAGGTGGGGGTTGTTTCTAAAAGGCGGGGCAGGAAGCCTGGTTCAACCAAAAAGGTTCTAAAGTAAAAGGAACCTAGGTGGAGCAAACTGATCAAGACAACATACCTTGTTGCCGGGAAACACAAAATATCAGTAGCATCTTGTAGGATGAATGGACATGTTTTTAACATTTTATTAATGGGATAGCTCTTACCTAACTCTTTTTAGTTTTCTCAATTAACCTAGGTGTCTATTTGCTCTTGCTATTATTTTTGATGGTTTGTGGAACCCATGTGAATTATTTTTTCCTTCATAGCTCGAATGATGTGAAGACAATTTCATTGACAGTTGATAATATATTGGTCTGTGCAGACTTATCCCATTTGGATACTGTTTCTAATTCCATGCTCATCCTTTAGGTCATGATATTCTCATTGAGCTTTAACCGAGATGTTTCTTCATCTCCATCCGAAATGTTACAATGTGGGAAAGATCGGGAATGTATGAATCAATTGTCTATTTACTCATATAGGTAAATAAGAAGCTAAAATGGGTTAAATCAGTGTTTTGTTTCTTGTAATAAATAAATAATAACATACTTTTAATTGTTGTCTTATCTCTCCTGAGGGTCTGCAATTTTCAAAATGCTAATGTCTTGTAATTTTATTTCCCTTAATTGCCAAAGCTTTGAATGTAACAACTTCTCCTTCCCAGCCATCTTTGTTTCGATACAGATTTTGTTAGTGTCACTGTCATGGCACACTCTTCCCTATAAAGTACACTACTTTGACCAGAGCCTACGGACCCTTGTCAAAAGTAGAGCACTATAAAGGGAATAAGGTGCCATTTGGGACGGCGCCATTAAACATAGTTGCACTTTCTTTCACTTGGTTCATTGCATACTTCACCTTGTGGATTCAAGACGGTAACTGTGAACTTCCAATCCAATCATCACTAAGATTTCTCCCAGAAGATGTGTAGTTATTGTCTACTGTGAGGGTTTTTTGTTAGCTAGTATCATCCTTGTAATTCACTAAACATCACTACTCATAGTTATTTTTAAGACTTTGTTATCTGTTAGCTGTCAACTATTTTTACTTGTTTTTTATTACTTTGCTTTCAACTGAAGTGGATGGCTTGGTTTCACAGACTGGGCGAAGTTGTATGTAAATGTTGTTCAAGATTGCATGTATGTTAAACATGTCTTCTAGCCTGCTATTAATTTCTTTAATGAATTGTGTGCATGACAATATCAGTTCATACTGCATTGTAACTTTGTAATTTCTGTAATATAGAAATCGTAATTGAGGTACACAGCAACATCTATAATTTGTATGATTTCACGTTCCTGTAACAAGTTTCTTACAGTTTCATGTTTTCAACTTGGTCTGCTCTTATCTTATGTTGCTTCGATTAATTCAATGTTCTTGTCTTGTAATAATGTTTTTGACAATGCAGTTGAACTATACAGATAAAAACATACATATTGTAAAACATACTGCATCTATCTCTGTAATTAGAAATGGGTCTGTGAAGCCACCTAACATTAATTTGAGGGTAATGTGAATTTGAGTTTTGTTCAAGAGAAAATTATTTGAAAGTTTGCTGTAATAAAGTGAAATGTCAAGATTTGTTTTATTTGTTGATGTTTTTTTAATCTCAATAAAAACCAAAATAGGATTAATTTCGGATTTATTTTGTAGGATTGTAAAGCTTAATGTGATGAATAAAAGTCTAATTTAATAGAAACATATCTTCGTGGCTGGTCAGGTATAAAAAGTTTGGTGGAACGTTAACTCCATTTATTGGACCCACTCGGTGCTTATGTCGCGCATGGTTAGACACCAACTTCCGGTCCTCAGATGGTTCTCAGAGGAAAACAAAATCGAATGAAATGACTTTCGAAATGGGCGTCTTTGACGTTGTTTCCAAAATGTATCTCGATTTCGTAATTTTGCAGATCAGAGACTTCACGAGTTCACGTTCTAGCTAATGGTACGTGCATGCATATGAAACGGGTGGAGTGGGAATGTGTGGTGATGGTAGCCCTGCGTTAGCAAGCTACACGTTACACTAGTAGCAAGACAAGAGGTTATAATTATGTGCCGAGTGACACGTGCTTGTATCATTGCTTGACATTTAAACTACATAAATTAAAATGATAAACCATCTGGTGTGATGGCAGTTTAGTATTTTTCACCCCCACCCTAGCTAGTTGAATAAACAAACCCTGTTGGCTAGCTATGTTCTCCAGTCCACCGACTAGGCTATGCATCAGACTAAATTAATTAGCTACACAATATTCATCTGAAAACTGCACTCACAAAATCAATGTGTACAATAATATGGACCATTTGTTGTGGTCACAAGCATGCATGTGTTTCATGGACTACCAATTAGGATGGTGCAGGGTGGATTTGGTTTATAGTAAATCTCACTGTTTGTTTGCTGCATTATACTTAGCCTAGCCCAAAAGGCCGGCAGATGGCGATATTGAGTCGTTCCTTCTTACCGTCCAAAGGGAATCTATGCAGCCTGCTATACACTTGTATGGACCAGTTCATCATTAAACATTCTCGCCTTAACTAGTTTTAATGGCGAGATGGCAGAAAAAAACAAGGAAATTGTGCATACTTTCTTTGTGAAACACCATTCTCCACCACCATGCTACAGTGGCTAATGCTAGACCGTTCTGAAACTATCAGATCAGTAGTGAAAAATCAGACTGCTGCAACCTGATTATCTGAATGTGATACTAGCATTATGGCTAGCATCCGGGACTAGTATTAGCACTGTAGCATGGTAGTAGAAAATTGTGTTTCATAAAGAAAGTACACATTTTCCCAGATTTTTTTTATCCCCCCCCTTCTCGCCATTAAATTGAGTTAAGGAGGAAATTGACCGCTTTGCAGCCTGTATGGAGAATGTTTTATGTACGTACAGGTCCACGGGAAACGAGTGTATAGCCGGCTGCATAGATTCCCTTTGGACGGTAAGATGAAACGACTCAATATCGCCATCTGCTGGCCTTTGGACTACATTATACTGTACTAACGTTACAATATATCAAATGATGTATCAGAAATTCAACAACAAAAGTTTGTGTGTTTACAAATGTTTTATAATGTATTAATTCTTATATTTTAGCCATAGCCAACCAAGGAGCACTTGTCTTTTCCCAGATAACTGAAGGCGTCTGGATATGATCTGCAGTGAGTACATTTCATATTTTTCAAAATGATATATCCTAGAAGGCTATTTTAATCATAATGATGCCATTGCCAACATATTTTTTGTTGTTGCATACAATAGGGGCGGCAGCGTAGCCTAGTGGTTAGAGCGTTGGACTAGTAACCGAAAGGTTGCGAGATCGAATCCCCGAGCTGACAAGGTACAAATCTGTCGTTCTGCCCCTGAACAGGCAGTTAACCCACTGTTCCTAGGCCGTCATTGAAAATAAGAATTTGTTCTTAACTGACTTGCCTAGTAAAATAAAGGTAAAAAAAAAAATAGCACTGATATAAGTGCTACTTATATAAGTGTTGTGCTGTTGATTGCTCTATTTGGAACATAGTGGACAATGTATTTTATGTTTGTTTCTCATATGAAGGTTGCAGATGAACTTCTTGTCCAAGTTCTCCTGAAAGCCTTTGACAACATGGAGAAGAGTTGGGACAGCATAGATGAAGCAGGCGACTACTCAACAGATGAAACTAGAAATTTACCAAGCCATTCTTGTCAGAAAATCACTGAACACAAGGTAGGACATCCTTAAACAATATTACAAAGCAGAAATGTAAATGTTTTATAGACCTTATTCCAATAATAATCACTTATTTGTACTCCATTCTCATTTTTTTGTCAAAAGGGAGCAGAAGGGGGAGAAGAGATCCTGACTGACAAAACATATAGGAAGAATATGGCAGCATTTAAGGTGAAGAATGAAGATGACTCTAGTCCTTTTTCGGACATCCACAGTCATTCAAAGATCATGGCTCAAGATCTTCAACGAGGGGCAACAGAAGTCATCCAAGATAAGTGTTCCCCTTTCTTAGAACGATTATGCCCTGTGGGTCTAACCAATGTTCAGGAAAGTTGTATTTTGGCTTCTGGATTTGATGTAAAAAAGAAGAGAGGTAGAGATTCTGCTGCAGTGGGGATTGGTACTATAGTTTCTTTCTCCCCCTTTTCAAGCAATCTGTCAAAAAATATAAAGGGAACTGTCACACAGTCACTCATAGCTCTTGAGTTACAGCAATCTTCTCTGTCAGACTCTTCTCTAAGTGACCCCGGACAATCTTCAAGGGCGGTAGTGGATGAGAAAGCCTATGCTGACGTATCCCATCAAATGTTACCACTTGCGGAAACCAAAAAAGGAAAAGAGAAAATATCCTTTAATTCACTTTTGCCTGTGATGAAAAAGCAACAAAAGCGAAAAGCTGGTCAGCCATATAAGAAAACTCTAGTAAAAATGGCTAAACATTCAGCAATTGCCCAAGAATGGGATTCAGATGCCACAGAAATATCCAGGGTGACTCGCAATAAGGATAATCTAACACCCTCATGCAAACAAACAGATGAGAAGAAAAGGGATGAAATGTTAGAATTTCCCCCAACTACCTCAAGTGCCACAAGCTTTGGATGCAATTCAACATCTGATTCTTCAAACCACCTTACTATTTCACATTCAGATGACATAATTTCTAAATCTCAAATAACTGGACCAAGCATTTCTATGGAATTTATCCAACCCCCCAGAGGACAGAGAACTTCAAAGACCACACAAAAAGCAGAAGAAGAAGTGCCGGCGCTGAAATTGACCACTGCCACAGAGGGGAAAGATTCTCCTATAGTACAAGCTCTGGCACAAAACACATTGGTGCCGTCTGAAACTGTCTGCTCGTTTGATGATAACACAGAGAATGCATTGAAAGTACAAAAGATACCTGGGAAAAATAAAGCAATAACGTCCAAAGCAGGAAATAGAAGGACTCAGGCRTTCAAAAGAAACAGAATGACTCCGAGCAGCCTCTTGACCACTCAGTCACAGAGTAGCAGTGCTACACCCCAAGAAAAATGTAATTTGGGACTCTCTCAAGATGCAACTCCACTACAATCATCTGACATAAAAATGGAGCCCAAATATTTGTATATAAAAACAGAGCCCAAATACTTGTCAGACACTGGTGTCTTGGATGTCGAGAACAATTTGAAGGAACACCGAAAAAGAGAACCCTTCAAAAACTTTACAGAAGGGAGTGTTAAAAGTCCTGGTGTGATGTCTAGATGCTTTGACTTGTCTATCACTCAAAAAGACCAGGGGGCACCAAGTGACATAAGGAGGGAAATCAAATATAATGTAACTGCTAACACATCAGCTGTAGGAAACCAGGGGGAAATGACTCCGAGAACTCAAGATCTCTCAGGACTGAGGAGTATTGAGGATGTGCTGAAAATGAAGCGGAAAGCTGGTCGACCATTCAAGAAAAAGACATTGTTTAAAATGGCTAAACTGCTAGCGATAGCACAGGAAGGTGGATCTAATGATACAGAGAACTGTGGCATGATTGAAGAGTGTGTTCCAAAATTCCAGCAGGAGGTCCCTGCCTATCACCCCCCCAAGTCAAAAGTAAAGAAGACAGATACAAGAACCATAGCATCAAATTCACCTACAAGCACCTCAAGAAAATCCAGCAGAACATGTAAAACGACCCCAAAAACTGTTCAAAAGATGCAAATCCTCACACACACGCCCACCCAACCAGTGTTACCAGTTCCATCCTATCTTATTGAACCCATTCTCAAATTGGAGGACACAACTCTTATCTCACCACTCTCTGTAATTCCTCTATGTAGTGCAGATATTTCCCTTCAACAGGAAAGTCACAGATGTGGAAATCCCCTGAAGAAAAACACACAATTTTACAAAAACATGACCACTGCAGTCCCACATCCTCCAATATTTGCACTAGATTCCAAGGCCCTTGCTGAGATTGTCTCTACAGGGAATGACAAAGAAACAAAGAAAGACATTGGATCCAAAAGTAAATGCAAACAGGTGCCTAGAACTCGTGGTGTATCAGAATTGCTGTGTACAAATGGAATTCCTCAGGGAGATATACATACCCAAACTAATAGGGATGAGGTATATTCTAAGACTTCAGCACCTACTGTGCCACACTCCCGGAAATCACGGAAACGTGGGGTTCAACATAAAAAAGGTACAGCAAAGGCACTTTTCCCATTATCTGATCAAACTGTTCTTCCTGTTTCAGATTGCCAGTTGCAGGTGCAAAATCACAGTGCATCTCAGGAAATGCCATCAAAGATTGAGACAGTATCTGACACTGCATACCCGACACCTCGAACGGTTTCAAAGAATATTCCAAAGACGTGTAAGGCAAGAAACAAACCTTTACTGAAAGTTGAGAAAGCACAGGCGCCAACTCTGGATCCTTCCCTTGTAGTGGAACATTTGCGTCCTGATGTGCCAGAAGTGGATCAAATGAGACAAGTGGAAGCTGTGATAGAGTCAGTAATTAAAGATGTTCACAAACCACTGGAACATGTGGATCAAAGAAAAAAAATTAAAAAAGAAGCCAGCAATGTTTCTGCATCAACTCTGGATCCTTCACTTGGAATGGAACATGGCACTCCTGATGCGCCACAAGTGGATCATACAAGACAAATGGAAGCAGTGATAGAGTCAGTGACCGAGGATCTACACAAAAAAGAGGTCAGTGATGTTTCTGCATCAGCATACTCAACCTTTCCTTCCTCGGATAACCTGTTTGAACCACATAACCATAGTACATTATCTCAATCGCCTTTGCTGACATTAGAAATAAAGACCGAATCGGGCAGAATCAAGAATGCCCTACCCAAAAAGTCGAAAATATGCATGAAAGAGAAACCTACGTCAAAAAGCCTATTGAAAAATCGTAAGAAAGCATCGATGCCAACTTCACGTCCTTCATCTGACACAGTGCATGCGCCATCCAAAAGAGTTAACAAGAATTCCAATACTTGTCGAGAAAGAAAAAGACCTTCACTGAAAGTTGAGAAAGCACAGGTGTCAACTCTGGATATAAACTACTCTGGAGAGAAACATAAAAGTCCTGAAATCCCACAAATGGATGAAATGAGACATGTGGAAGCATTTATAGACGCAGTGATTGAGGATCTCCACAAACCTAAGGATCAACAACAAAAGTTAAAAGAAGAGACTGATAATGTCGCTCCATTAGAACCAACAACCTTTCCTGCCTTGGATAACCTGTTGGAACAGCATAACCATAGTCAATTACCTCAGTCTTATTTTCTGTCATCCAGAAAGACAAAATCAGGCTTGAAACATGCCATACCCAAAACGGCAACACAAAATAAGTCAAAAGCATGCTTTAAAGGGAAACTCTCTAAAACTGATAAGAAAGCAGCTGTACTAACTTCAGATCCTTCTATTGGAGGTGAAGATGGATATCTTGAAATGCTTCCCCACAACCAAGCAGAGAAAGGAGGAAAGAGTGATGGAAAAAACAATAATGATGTAGTAAAGCATGAAATATCAGTGACGGATGACCATTTGGAAACAGCGGTCCACAAACCACATCAGCGTAAAGGGCCAAGAAAGAAGCTAAAAAAAGAGGACTGCAGTGTTTCCAAACCAGAACAAGTAGAATCCACTATCTCAGACAGCCAGCTAAAACAGCATGACCACAATGCATTAGAGCATGTTTCTTTGCTAGCATCAGAGACAAAGACAGAATCAGGAATGGAACATATCATACCTGAAATGGCAACAACAAATAAGTCAAAAACATCCAGGAAAAGAGAACTCCCTTTAAAAGCACCCCTAGGAAACACTAAAAGAGCAGCTATGCTAACTTCAAATCCTTCTCTTGGAGCAGAAGTTGGATGTCTTGAAATGCCTCCCCACCTTACCCATGCAAAGCAAGGAGGAAAGCGTGATGGGAAAACCAATAATGTGGTTAAACATAAAAAAGAAACCTTGAAATCAGTGATGGAAGATCATATGGAAACAGCGCACAAACAACGTGTGGGGTCAAAAAAGAATCTGAAAGAAGAGGACAGCAATGTTTCCATATCAGAACAAGCAGCAACTCTTACCTCAGATAAACATCCCAACCAAGTTTCTTCGCTGGCATCAGAGATCAAGTCAGAATCTAACAGTGGATGTGTCACACCCACACAAAAAAAGTATATTTCAAAGGCATGCAAGAAAAGGAAGATAACTCCAACCCCACCAAGTTCAACACTTTCTCTTGGAATGGAATATGGATATTCTGAAATGGCTACCACTTTCACACATGTGGACCAGGTTCAGAATATTCTTGATACTTATAAAATCTCCAAAGTGAGAAAAAAAATTACTGGATCAAGCCGTCCAATATCCAATCGAAGAAATTCCAGACGGCCCTACACATCTAATTCACATATCACAACTGAGTCGATGCAAGATCAAGTAATTCTATCGGTTGCATCAGATCTCACCAATAACCCTACCAGCCCTGTATCAATAACAGTGTCCTCAATTGCAGTGCAAGGACAGATTACTGAATTAGTGAGTGCTGACTGTATAGAGAAAAGGTCACATAAAATGAGGACTCCTAAGACGATAAAACCTCAGAGACCTAAAGGTACAGGTCTTGATAAGAATATCACAGATGACAATATGTCTCGCAAATTCTTATCAGCATTTGTAAAAGAGGAACTCATTGAGGAAGAAAAAAGCCCAGAAAATAGGGGGAAAGAAGACGGCAAAGGGAAGAAAGGCAAAATTCTCAAAATAGACAATGTGAATCCACAAAGTAAACACAGCCAATCTCAGGTGAAGGATGGCAATGCATTAACAGATGACACATTAATTTTACAAGTCCCTATAGATGAAGCAGGGGGCTCTATGTCTATTGCAATAGACACAATCAGTACTGCGATTCCAAAACGTAAAAAAGGTGGTCGTTTTTCCAAGAGATTGCAAAAAATGTCATCTACCACCAACCACCCCAGTGAACAGCAATGCATTAATATGTCCCCAGAAAAAACATCTCTGTGTGTCAGCAATATATCAGAAAAACACAGAAAACGAAAAGTTGACACCCGAAGTACTGATTTTGTTAATGCAGATATCAAAGTCCTAAATCCTAAAGATGATCTTAGTGATAGCTCTGTATTAGTGGACTCGTCCTTACTGGAGAATCAGAGAATGAAGAACAAGGGTAAGAAAAAATCTAAGACAATTACGGAAGAACAGACAGTGGCCATATCAGTCGTAAAAGAGATGGTGGGGCAAGATTTTCAGACCACCAGAGCAGCACTGAAAAATAAACAAGGTCGGCCATTCAAGAAAAGAACTTGGAGAATGGCAAAACGGCTGTTATGTGGAGAGCAGAAGTCAAACACGAGCGGGGAACTTTCTGTGAATAAGACACAGAGCTGTAAATCAAAGGGAACTTCTAAGGGAGGGAAAAAGCACAATTTGATCCCAGCGTCGTCAACCTTAATAAGGCACACTAAAGCATCCAAGGCAATGAAGATTGAAGACATTGCTCTTAAACAAGAGCAAGATGACATATGGGAGACCGTTGATGTATCCAGCAACATTTTCTCCTCACAAACTGTGACTATTTCCCCCAGTATTTCAGGGCAAGAATTTGAAACCATATCTTCAGAAACAATGTTCTCTGTTGATGCAGGGGCGATACAAGGAATCCAGCAAATTGAATCTACCCAATTAACACCCCATCTCACAAAATTACCTCATAAAGTGACTGGCATGAAGAAGAGACGCAGGAGAAATAAAACTGGATGGGCTACAAAAGTGAAATCCAAACGACCACTCTCCAAAGTGAACTCCGGGGATAGGCTTGACGTTTTGATTCAGTCTTCCATTGACAACACTGGACTCAACTCTAGCCTCTGTAATTCGTCAACGGAAAATGATACATTGGAAAGTGTTGAACAAGAAGAATGTAGAGCACAAGAAGTGAAAGCAGTAGCAAACGATTACAATGTAGTTAATGTGGAGGAGATCAACGGTGGAGATCAACCCCTAACAGCTCGTGCTAAATTACAGCATTCAAGTGTACTTCAACAACATTTGAAGACAAGGAAACCAATGTCATGCCACTTCTGTGGTCGCTCATTTCGTCACATATCAGCATACACAATTCACAAGCGCATTCACACAGGTGAGAAGCCGTACAGGTGCCAGAAGTGCGGCAAGAGCTTTGCTCAGCTCTCCAAACTCAACTCGCACTCAAACATCCACAAACAACATGGACTCATGCAATGCCCATGTTGCGTCACTCAGTCTCCAAACAAAGATGACTTGATTGATCATTTCAAGATCCACATGAAGGGCACCAAGAGGTTCAGTTTGATTCATAAAATGAGAAGAGACAGAGACATTCAGATTCAACCTTACGCTGATTACATAGAGTCCCCGGTCTCTCTTAATGGCAGGAAATCCCTTAGATGCTCCACTTGTTTCAAATGTTTTTTCAGTACGGCCACATTGAAGATGCACCTGCAAACACACAGTGGAGTGAGGCGTTTCACCTGCAAAGTCTGTGGCAAGATGTTTAGCAAGTTCTTAAGTTTCAATGCACATGAAAAAACACACTGGCCTGTTAAACCGTATGCTTGCTCTGTGTGTGGAAAAGGCTTTGTTCTGCTTAGGGAGCTTAAAACCCACTCTCTTATGCACTCAGGAGAGATGCCTTTCTTCTGTAACCACTGTGGACAGGCCTTTAGCAACTTCTCATCCTTGCGCACACATCAAGTCTCCAAAGTGTGTTTTGAGGCTAGAGATGAAGGAGATGGAAACAAGGTTGACATTGAGGGGTTCCTGGTGGAGCAAAGGACTGATGGGCAGATTAATACCCCGATGTACTTTAAATGTCAGATTTGCAAACAACTTAATCGTCACTGGTGTCAGTACATTCTTCATCTACAAACGCACACTAATAACAAGCCAAACCTTTGTGAGGTCTGTGGACAACGGTATGATCAGGTCACTGAATTATGTGTTCATTGTAAAGTTTGCTGCAAATCAAGTGGAGAGGAGAGGGCATGCATTTCGTCCTTGTCACAGGTCTGGTATGAACCCCAATCTCTGCAGAATCAGACGCCTGAGCCTGAAATTGATTCTCTGTACAATGATAATCAGGAAATATTATCTACGGATGACCAGCATCCCCAATGTAAGGAGCCTGAGCCTCTGCCACCTCCGGAAACTATGGGGGAGTATTCCTCAGATGTGCTTCCACAAAACCTCAAACCTGCTTGCCAGGCCCCAGACCCCAGACCCCAACCTTCTCCCTCAAACTCCATGTGTGCAAGTCCTGCTCTATCTTCCCCTTCTGTAATGAGCTGTAATTCCGTACGTGTGGTTCAACAGCCTGCAGGTGTTCGCTCTTGTTTACAGACCCATGCCCCTTGTGACAGGTATTCATGTGGACAATGTGGAAAATCCTTTAACCAGTGGAACAAGCTCTGGTTGCATCAGGGACTACACAGAGAAAAACGCTGTAGCTTCTCATGCACTCAGTGCAATTTAGAGTTTCGCTTCTTTGGCTCGTATAGGGGGCACATGCAGGAACATGCATCACAGAGACCATATGCTTGTCCATTATGTCCCAAAACCTATGTCATTGAAGAAGACTTAAATACCCATCTGTGTGAAAATCACCAGCCGCGTGAAAGCCTGAAATGTGACACGTGCGGAAAGGAGTTCACCGGTTTCAGAAACTTGGAGAGACATCGTCTCTTACACAGAGGTGCTAGCTCGCACTACTGTCTCCCTTGCATGCTCCCATTTCCTAGTAACCAAGCCTTACAGAATCACTTGAAGGCTCACAAAGCCCGCCCTGTTATCCCTCTCCCTGAAGGGCCATTGGAACCACTTCTATTTCCATATCGCTGTGGAAAATGTAATGCCAGATTTACAACCACAGACTTGCTCCAAGCCCATCAGGTTTGCCATCTTATTGGGGGGAAGAAAGCATATAGCAGCAGTTCAGCTAATTATGTTTCTGCATCCCTTACCTCCAACTTTTCAAACAAGCCAAGACAGAGAGTCACGCTGCTATCCCCTCAGACAATACCAATTCCTCTGTCAAAGAAAAGGAACGTGTATAGGTATCCTAACCCTGATCGTCTGTATGTCGTCCCTAAAATATCCTCACAGCCATCAGTCGTTATTTCAGACACCGAAGAAGAGCCTCAAGAGATTCTAAACGTGAGCTTATCCTCAGTCTACGACTCACCCTGTAACACTGTGTCCCTTGAACATGAAGGGCAAATCAGCCCTAGCAATGACTGTTGTGAGGCAAGCAACTCCGATTTACCTCAGCCCTCATACCCCTCCTCAGGTGTTCTTATTGATGAACCTACTCAATGTACACCAAAGCCCCAAACAGACATCGCACACATGCCGGCCCGTGAACCACCCTCACCCTGTCCCCTGGATAAAGGTCCTCAGAATGTACCGCCCCAAATACGAGACAAGTCTAAGGGTGATCATGATGCTTTCTTTAGAGCATCAACATTTGTGATACCAAGGGGCAAAAAGTGGGGGAATGACGCCTTTGAGTGTGCTGATTGTTGGGTAACATTTAGCGACGTCTCAGAGCTACATGAGCATTACATACATCATGCCAGGGGGGTGAAGTGAAAGTCAATACAGATTTTCACAATTCCACTATTGTATATAATTGTTTTTGATACATCTGAAGAGTACGATATCTGTTTCTGAGTTAACCATAGTTGTCTTAATAGCTATAGCAATGGTTAAAGGAATAATCCACACAAAACCCCTAATTACTATGATTTACATTGTTAAATAACGCCTTTTGCATTTTGTCGTTATAAGGCAGGAAGCAACATATGAAAATTGTTGTAGAAATCTGTTGGCTCTCTCTCTGGACAGGATTGCTGGCTAGCTACATAACATAGCTACACACGATAATATCAAAGTCAATATCAGCATGTGAAGTAGCTAGTTAGCTGTAAAATCCCTGAAACACACTGCGCTATCAATTTTAGGAGTTACAATCTCACCATGTTCAACCTGGTGGAGATTGTGTCTCGCTCAAAACAGTGAGTGGGGTTGCTATGGCAACGCAATGACCCTGCCTGCACTGCGAAGGTCGCTTTGCGTGATAGTAGTTAAAGGACATTGATCTGACGGTGCACTTTGAGTTTGAATGAAATATATACTTTGTCATGACGATATAGACTGATGGATGTGTTCTAGACTAGTATGTCAATGTCATCTATTGTCTGATTTGGCAACCTGGAGTGCAGGTAATTGTTTTAAAAGTATTATGAAATATGCTAGTTTGTTATTGCCTATCTCCAAAGACAAAAACTTTATCGTGATGACGCGGCACGATTTCGGACCAGAAGTTAAATCATGCCATGGTGAAAATAATCATTGGACTATCACCAATTTGAGAGGTGATTCATTCCTTCAGTGGATTATTTGTTTAACGTTGACATTAACTTTTTTTTCTTAATAAAAATAAAAATACTAATATTTATATTATTTGAATATATCCGGGGAATAAGTTTTTCTCCCCCCTCCCCAAAATTGTACAGTAGTACAAAAATGTGCCTTTTGAATAGATTACGAACTTGTCATACTTTTAAACACTTACTCCAATCTGTCCTGTTTTATTTGTTTTCTTTTTGGAAGAGCATTTGGAAAGTACCCCTTTCAGAGCCCTTGACTTTTTCCACATTTTGTTACATAACAACCTTATTCTTAAATGGATTCTATTGTTTTTTCCCCTCAACAATCTAGAAATTTGAGCAAAAAAATTAATAAATGATGTTACATTTACATAAGTATTCAGACCCCTTTCAGTGTTTTGTTGAAGCACCTTTGGCAGCAATTACAGCCTTGAGTCTTCTTGGGTATCACGCTACAAGCTTGGCACACCTGTATTTGGGGAGTTTCTCCCATTTCTTCTCTAGAGATCCACTCAATCTCTGTCAAGTTGGATGGGGAGCGTCGCTGCACAGCTATTTTCAGGTCTCTCCAGAGAAGTCCGATAGGGTTCAAGTCCGGGCTCTGGTTGGGCCCCTCAAGTACATTGAGACTTGTTCCGAAACCGCTCCTACATTGTCTTGGCTGTGTGCTTAGGGTTGTTTTCCTGTTGGAAGGTGAACCTTCGCCCGATCTGAGGTTCTGAGCGCTCTGGAGCAGGTTTTCATCAAGGATCTCTCTGTACTTTACTCCGTTCATCTTTCCCTCGATCCTGACTAGTCTCCCAGTCCCTGCTGCTAAAAAACATCCCCATAGCATGATGCTGCCACCACCGTGCTTCACCATAGGGATGGTGCCAGGTTTCCTCCAGACGTGACGCTTGGCATTCAGGCCAAAGAGTTCAATCTTGGTTTCATCAGACCAGAGAATCTTGTTTCTCACGGTCTGAGATTCTTTAGGTGCCTTTTGGCAAACTCCAAGCGGGCTGTCATGTGCCTTTCACTTTAGAGTGGCTTCCGTCTGGCCACACCCATAAATGCCTGATTGGTTGAGTGCTGCAGAGATGGTTGTCCTTCTGGAAGATTCTCCCATTTCCACAGAGGAACTCTGGAGCTCTGTCAGTGATCATCGGGTTCTTGGTCACCTCCCTGACCAAGGCCCTTCTCCCAATTGCTCAGTTTGGCCGGGTGGCCAGCTCTAGGAAGAGTCTTGGTGGTTCCAAACTTCTTCGGGGCCTTCAATGCTGGAGAATGTTTTTTGCCACTCTTCCCCAGATCTGTGCTTCGACATAATCCTGTCTCGGAGCTCTACGGACAATTCCTTCGACCTCATGGCTTTGTTTTTGTTCTGACATGCACTGTCAACTGTGGGACGTTATATAGACAGGTGTGTGCACATAATATCCAATCAATTGCATTTACCACAAGTGGACTCCACATCTCAAGGATGATCAGTAGAAACAGCTCAATTTCAAGGATCATCGCAAAGGATTTGAATACTTATGTAAATAAGGTATTTCTGTTTTTTATAAATTAGCCAACATTTCTAAACCTGTTTTTGCTTTGTCATCATCGGGTATTGTGTAGATTGATGAGGGGGGATTTTTTATTTATTTTTTTAATAAGGCTGTAACGTTACAACGTCGAAAATGTCAAGGGGTCTGAATACTTTCAGAATGCACTGTACGTTTCTTTTATTTATGTTTAACGTTGTAGATATTGTAAAACACTCTTAAGGGTGTATTCACATATAGTCCTCTTTTAAAATAACCGATATCAGTCCTCTTTAAAGTGAACTGGAGGGTAACAAAATGTAGTTATCTTTGTAGTGACACTTGCCCTTGCCTTTGAATGAGGACTCAACTCTTTTACCAGTTCACTTCACCTATTTTGTGGACTGAGTCCTCTTTTTTTGCATTCACATTGCTGTGTTTAGAAAAGAACCAACATCTTTTTCCAACATTCACTCAATGCAGGACAAGCCATTCAATCATAATGTGTTATGGGACAGCTAGATATACAGTGGGGAGAACAAGTATTTGATACACTGCGGATTTTGCAGGTTTTCCTACTTACAAAGCATGTAGAGGTCTGTAATTTTTATCATAGGTACACACACACAAATGCAAATTAATTACTTAAAAATCATACAATGTGATTTTCTGGATTTTTGTTTTAGATTCCGTCTCTCACAGTTGAGGTGTACCTATGATAAAAATTACAGACCTCTACATGCTTTGTAAGTAGGAAACACTGCCGATTTTGCAGGTTATCAAATACTTGTTCTCCCCACTGTACATACTTACATTTTGGAAGCTAATAGATTACAGTTATTATGTCTCATGTTTGAACTAAAAGCAATCAGAAGATACGATTAACTTGTAAATATTATTGGTAACAGAACAAATAGCAATTGAGTAACTGCAGATTAAATAATGCTGTAATTGAAAATACTGCCCCTTTAAGATCTAGAACAGATTTTATAGGTTGTGATTCTCACCAAATATGTCGTCTTCTCACACTATTCAAACCCCACGATCAATAAACAGCTTATAAAACTCTCTTAGCATATAGAGCACATATTGCAAACCAATAATCTGAACTAAAAACTCCACACATTTTGGCGTTTCTGTGCATCCTTGACAATTGCTAGTCAATATCCAAAAACAGCTCACATTTGTTTTCTTCCATCATCTCTCTTGTGGCACCAATGTATGGGTTTATGGCAGGGGAAACGGTGTTGCTGTAGTCTAGTGTGTTGTGTGGGAATAGTTACAAGCGAACCTGGGGAGCTTTGTGTTTACATTGTCCCAAAAAAAGGGAACCGGACCACAGAATTCAAGCGAACCCAACTCAGACCACCTCTCGAGATGGTCTCTGTTCGGTTTGCATCGGGGGCTCTTTTGAGGGGTTTGTGTTTCTTTGGAGTGTTAACAATATACAATAATTTAAGCGAACTGCACAGAGTTCACAAATATTGGCTGAAAGGGAACAAATGTGAAAACACCCTAAGTTGTGTCCTTTGGGGTAACGGTTAGATCTGCTTTCCAAACAGTCAATTGTTTGGTAAATGGTGATTACTTACCATCTTTGATTTCTGGAAATGCGAAGTGTGGTTTGTGACACTATTGTAATTAGTCATTTTCAAATGTCAAAGATGTCACCTGACATTCAGTAAACATTACTCATTGAATCTTTAAGCACTGTGTGTGTACAGCAAAGCTATTGTCAACACAAAGATGTGATGGAAAGGTTTTGTTATATTGATTCTGTACTGATCATTTTCATTCTTTAGATGTCTCATTATCAATGCAAAAGTTTTTTTTTTAAGTTTTTATTTACAGTTGTCTTACAATAAAAGTATCTTGACTTTGACTTTTGTGTTGTTTCCGCTGAAGTTTCTCCACAGTAACTGCGTTTCCATCCACAGTTTTTATGCAAGTAAAGCCATGCCGTATAAAAAATAATGAAGACGGGTGATTGAGACATGACGTGTCGGTACAGACAATTGGTTCGGTCAACATGGTGGGATCTTTTTTTTCGGTACAATTAATTATCCCACAATTGCAGTGGAAACTCCTTTTATGGGCAAATATATAATAAACCATCATGTCGAATTAAACTTGGGAGTCACATGATGACATGCTACGTTGTACTACCAGTGCGATGTAGAAAAGCATTAGAGTTTATAAGCAGATTTAAATAACTGATGAACTTCATGGTGGTCAAGTGATGGACGGTGATGAACTTCATGGTGGTCAAGTGATGGACGGTGATGAACTTCATGGTGGTCAAGTGATGGACGGTGATGAACMTCATGGTGGTCAAGTGATGGACGGTGAACTTCATGGTGGTCAAGTGATGGACGGTGATGAACTTCATGGTGGTCAAGTGATGGACGGTAATGAACTTCATGGTGGTCAAGTGATGGACGGTGATGAACTTGATTCACATTTCTAATAAATAGCAAGTGGTTTATTTACACTGAACACAAATATAAACACATGTAGAGTGTTGGTCCCATGTTTCATGAGCTGAAATAATAGATCCCCGAAATGATCCATACTCACAAAAAGCTTATTTCTGTCAAATTTTGTGCACAAATTTGTTTATATCCCTGTAAGTGAGCATTTCTCCTTTGCCAAGATAATCCATCCACCTGACAAGTGTTGCATATCAAGGAGCTGATTAAACAGTATGGTCATTACACAGGTGCACCTTTTGCTGGGGACAATAAAAATACCTTTTGTGGGGAAAAACTCTTATTGGCTGAGCCTGGCTTCCCAGTGGGTGCCAAGTGGGAGAGCCTATGCCCTCCCAGGCCCACCCATGGATGAACCACTGCCCAGTCATGTGAAATCCATAGATTAGGGCCTAATTTATTTATTTCAATTGACTGATTTCCTTATATGAACTGTAACTCAGTAAAATCTTTGAAATTGTTGCATGTTGCATTTATATTTTTGTTCCCAAATACCGGTGCATCAAGCTTGTAGCATCATACCCAAGAAGACTTGAGGCTGTAATCGTTGGCAAAGGTGCTTCACCAAAGTACTGAGTAAAGGGTCTGAATACAAATGATGTGATCCTTCCTCAACCCATAGGAAGTCCCACCCAGTTGACTACTTCAAGATGGTGAAAGTCCTCAATGGCGCTGCACATGCTAAAACAGGCTTTTGGGCCCCGAGTCCTCCATATCTGTAATTGAAACACCTTTGGTGGGAAAATGTGCATGTTTTTGAATGCAGATTTGAGAATATTCACATAAATCTGTTCCCAATTGGATGGAAACCTAGCTTATGATGATTATCATGTCATATCTATGATCATAAAATAAGAATAACAATTCACAGATTAGTATAGATGTTTTTATTGGATTGACAGACTTTCACCACAGTCACCAATGTATGTTTTTATTATTATTACTTACTCACAAAGCCCTTTATACAATTCCCCTACCACAACTGTTCTGTACCGCTAATATACATTTTGATGTTAAGCAGTAATGGCTAGAGTGTGCATCTCTGTGAACTTTATCAGCTAGGCCTTGAAAGGGTGCTTTTTGTAGAGGTGGATGACAATGAGGGAGAGAGGATATTAACACAAGTAGATTTGTTTGGTTGATCTTGGGGATCTGTTACAAGTCTGAAAAGCTCTGTGCTCAGCCAAATATGCATTATGTCTTGTTTACGAATGGAGTGACAAACGAAATGGTTTCTGAAAGGCAACTTCCCTTCCCTTTTTTAACTTGGGTGAAATATGTGACATAGAACATAGTGAGTGACCAAGACCGTCACCCTAAGCCTGCATGGTGGTATGTTGATTTACATGGTATCCATGATGGCCTTAGCCTGATCACGGATTACGAGGCCGTAGGGGTTGAACCAGGTGCGCAGTTCCTCCGTCTTGCCCTCGAGGGTGCTGCGGAGGTTCTCGGTGGTCTTCTCCAGCTGCTCGCGGACCTCCTCAGCCCGGGACTCAAGCTTGTCCTTCAGCTGATATAATAAATGCCATTTAGGTGCAGCTAGTTGTAATATAATACAGTGGCAAGAAAAAGTATGTGAACCCTTTGGAATTACCTGGATTTCTGCATAAATTGGTCATAACATTTGATCTGATCATCTTAGTCACGACAATAGACAGCTTAAACTAATAACACACAAACAATTATATATTTTCATGTCTTTATTGAACACACTGTGTAAACATTCACAGTGTAGGGTGGAATAAGTATGTGGACCCTTGGATTTAATAACTGGTTGACCCTCCTTTGGCAGCAATAACCTCAACCAAACGTTTTCTGTAGTTGCGGATCAGACCTGCACAATGGTCAGGAGGAATTTTGGACCATTCATCTTTAAACTGTTTCAGTTCAGCAATATTCTTAGGATGTCTGGTGTGAACCACTCTCGAGGTCATGCCACAGCATCTCAATCGGGTTGAGGTCAGGACTCTGACTGGGCCACTCCAGAAGGCGTATTTTCTTCTGTTGAAGCCATTCTGTTGATTTACTTCTGTGTTTTGGGTCGTTGTCCTGTTGAGCTTCAATTGGAGGACAGATAGCCTTACATTCTCCTGCAAATTGTCTTGCTAAACTTGGGAATTCATTTTTCCATCGATGATAGCAAGCTGTCCAGGCCTTGAGGCAGAAAAGCAGCCCCAAACCGTGATGCTCCCTCCACCATACTTTACAGTTGGGATGAGGTTTTGATGTTGGTGTGCTGTGACTTTTTTTCTCCACATATAATGTTGTGTGTTCCTTCCAAACAACTCAACTTTAGTTTAATCTGTCCACAGAATATTTTGCCAGAGGCGCTGTGGAACATCCAGGTGCTCTTTTGCAAACTTCAGACGTGCAGCGATGGTTTTTTTGGACAGCAGTGGCTTCTCCCGTGGTGTCCTCCCATGAACACCATTCTTGTTTAGTGTTTTACGTATCGTAGACTCATCAACAGAGATGTTAGCATGTTCCAGAGATTTCTGTATGTTTTTAGCTGACACTCTAGGATTCTTCATAACCTCATTGAGCATTCTGCGCTGTGCTCTTGCAGTCATCTTTGCAGGACGGCCACTCCTAGGGAGAGTAGCAACAGTGCTGAACTTTCTCCATTTATAGACAATTTTTTTTTACAGGGCAGGGAAGCTCTAACCAACACCTCGAATCTCGTCTCATTGATTGGACTCCAGGTCAGCTGACTCCTGACTCCAATTAGCTTTTGGAAAAGTAATTGGCCTAGGTGTTCACATAATTTTTCCAACCTACACTGTGAATGTTTAAATGATGTATTCAATATAGACAAGAAAAATACAATAATTTGTGTGTTATTATTTTAAGCACACTGTGTTTGTCTATTGTTATGACAAATTTATGCAGAAATCCAGGTAATTCCAAAGGGTTCACATACTTCTTCTTGCCACTGTATATTCCATGTAGCAGACACTTTTATCCAAAGCGCTTGCAATCATGCATACATTTATTTGTATGGGTAGCCCCAGCGGGAATCGAACCCACAATTATTGGCAATGCAAGCACCTTGCTCTACTTACTGAGCCAGACAGTGCTCACCTTTTCAGCCTGGGTCGTCAGCAGTTTGCTGAGGATAGCCATCTTATCCTCAGCGCGCTCACGGATCTGGACGTAGTAAGGCTCAAAGCGATCCTTCACAGATTCCACACTAGAGGTGGTTCGAGACTGCAACTCCTCGAAATAGGTGGTCACTTTGCTAAAAAAGAGTGGAGAGGAAGGAGATGTCAAAGACAGGTACTGTACAAAGAAAGGTAAAGCATTCCATTTCATTAGAACTTGTTTGCAGTTAAATGACTCCCTCTATGTGCATGACTACTTATGTGACAGACAAATAGTATTGAACTTTTTTTTTTTTAAATCGGTGAACAATACATGATGAATTATGACATAACAGCCAACATTTAATCTAAAGACTTCAATCTTCAATCAAACTTCAATCTAAAGACTTCAATACTTTAATTGATTTAGTCTGGCAAACGGCTCCTGCCTTCTCTCTGTCACACCTGCGGATCTCCTCGGTGTCTTTGCTCAGGCGCTTGTTCAGCTTGCGGCTATAGGTGTTGAACCTGTGACTGACGTCATTGGCATTCTGCTCCAACATGGTCTGGAGTTCCAGGGTGTACACTGTGGTACGGTCTTTAGCTTCAGTCATGTGAGCCTGCAACTTGTTAACGAGGAGCTGCACTTCCTTGCCCAGACGTTCAGCGGCGTCCTTAGCGAGAGGTCCCAGTTTGGTCTTCATATCATCACTGTACATATTCAGCTCAGACATGGTGTCTGTGATCAGGGTACTGGGAGGGAAAACAGACAGGTTTATTAACACATAGATCCTATTAAATTACTATTACTATTTCATTTGTAATGTAACAATGTAAACACCTGCTCTTTCCATGACATACTGACCAGGTGAATCTAACTCAACATTAGGAAGGTGTTCTTAATGTTTTGGACACTCAGTGAACATTTATGAAATACATCAGAATAGGTGAGTGTTTGGACTGGGTGAAAATATACATTTTGAAATGTCTTTTTTATTTTAACAGGGAATGCATATTGAGATGTACGTCTCTTTTACAAAAGCGCCCTGTATATACAACCTAAATATACACATGATACCCGAACAATACAGTGCATTCTGAAAGTATTTGACTTTTTTCACATTTTGTTACGTTACAGCCTTATTCTAAAATTGATGAAATTAAATGTTTTCCTCATAAATCTACACACTATACCCCATAATGACAAAGCAAAAACAGGTTTCTCAAAATTTGAGCAAATGGTGTAAAAATATAAAACCAAGAACCTGATGGTCACTCTGAAAGAGCTCTAGAGTTCCTCTGTGGAGATAGGAGAACCTTCCAGAAGGACAACCATCTCTGCAGTACCCCACCAATCAGGCCTTTATGATAGTGGCCAGACGGAAGCCACTCCTCAGTAAAAGGCACATGACAGCCTGCTTGGAGTTTGCCAAAAAGGCACCTAAAGGACTCTCAGACCATGAGAAACAAGATTCTCTGGTCTGATGAAACCAAGATTAAACTCTTTGACCTGAATGCCAAGCATCACTTCTGGAGGAAACCTGGCACCATCCCTAAGGTGAAGCATGGTTGTGGCAGCATCATGCTGTGGGTATGTTTTTCAGCAGCAGGGACTGGGAGACTAGTCAGAATCGAGGGGAAAGTACAGAGAGATCCTTGATGAAAACCTGCTCCAGAGCGCTCAGTACCTCAGACTTGGGCGAAGGTTCACCTTCCAACAGGACAACGACCCTAAGCACACAGCCAAGACAACGCAGGAGTGGCTTCGGGCCGAGTTTCTGAATGTCCTTGAGTGGCCCAGCCAGAGCCTGGATTTGAACCCGATCGAACATCTCAGGAGAGACCTGAGAATAGCTGTGCAGCAATGCTCCCCAGGCTGAGAGGATCTGCAGAGAAGAATGGGAGAAACTCCCCAAATACCAGTGTGCCAAGCTTGTAGCACCATACCCAAGAAGATTCGATGCTGCAATCGCTGCCAAATGTGCTTCAACAAAGCACTGAGTAATTGGTCTGAATACTTATGTAAATGTCACATTTTAATCCATTTAGAATAAGGCTGTAACGTAACAAAATGTGGAAAAAGTCAAGGGGTCTCAATACTTTCTGAATGCACTGTATATGTATACACATTAAAATACAAAAACACAGTAATGGGAAGAACAAATAAAACATTGCAAATCACCCAGAAAAACAGATACATTCCTCCATAAGTAAGTCCCCAATCAATACTTTCAATTGCACGAACGGCACCAGAACATCAAGATGAAATGCATTTAGAATTTTGTTCCAGCAATACGGAGCATTAAAAATAAAAGCAGATTCACCTAGCTCGGTGGAGACCCTAGGAACCTCAAGAGTTAACCAATCCAGACAACTCAGGTGACTATACTTCAATAGCAAAGTTATATAAGACAGAAGTGTATGAAGTAGGGCCTTGTAAACTAAAAGGGAGTAATGTAGAGATCTACAGGTCTTTCGCGAAGTCCAGCCAACTTTTTGATACAGGATGCAGTGATGAGTATCAAAACTGTCACTTGTAACAAAACAAAGGGCACTATGGAAGATGGCATCCGAAGGTTTAAAAGTAGTAGCAGCTGATAATATCACCTTCGTCAAGAACAGATAAAAAGGTTGACTGAATAATCTGCTTCCTACTGCTTAGAGAAAGGCAATATCTGTTTCTGTAGAAAAAGACAACTCTAAATCTGAACTTAAACTTCAAATCCATAGCAATCCAAATGCCTAAGTATTGATATGCGGGAGCACGTTCGATATGAGAACCATCTAATGAGTGAACATGTAGTTAATCTGAAACATTCTTACGGAAGTCTGAAAACAACATGTATTTAGTTTTGTCTTATAATAATCACAAGTTTTAAATCAGTTACGATTCCTGCATAGTTATAAAAATCTGACTTTAGTTTTGACACCGCCAAATCAACAGTCGGGGCAATAGCATACATAATAGTATCATCCGCATATAGATGAAGTTGAACATTTTTAACAGATTGACCAATGGGGTTTGTATAAATAGTGGAGAACAGGTCCCAAAATCGCCTCCTGTGGTACACCTTCATGTACAAGAAATTCAGACTTAACCCCATCAATCACGATGGCCTGAGTTCTGTCACTAAGATAACCATGAACAGGTGTCAGAGCTCAGGCCTATCGAGGACAACTTATTCAATAATCATCATCAACAGTATCAAAATCTTTCAACGGGTCCAAAAACAAAGCAGCATTCATTTTGTGTCTAAAGGTCAAGAGTCATAGCTAGACAAGGAACACCACTATCCCCGCCCAGCACAAGAGCTGATTTCCATACTTTTGTAATATTTCCTGATAATGTTAAATAGAAAATGTGTGTTATTGAGCCAACAATAATGGGCGCTGCACACTTATTAAGCAGACCGGGATCCAATTTGTCGGGCCCCTGTGGATTTCTTGTTGTCTATTGCTAGCAAAGCATCCATGACTTATTTTTCTGTAAATAGGCTAAAAGGAAAGCTTTGACTATCATTTCTCGGATCATTCAGCAAGTTTCCTCTATCAGCATCATTGTGAGTAGGCTTTGAAATAACTTCTTAGAGCCTCCTGAAATAAAATGGTGATAAAATGCATTCCTTTTTCCCCGTAATAAGGCCAGTTTCTGAATTAAATTTGTTGTTGCAGAGGAGGAAGTAGAACTCTTCAGCGATTGACAGTTTTCCAGAATTTAGCCCATTAAAATCCGAAAGAGCGGTTACATAATCATTTAGCCTTTCTGATTTGACTTACACAATGATTCCTCAGTTGCTTAAAAGCTTGCCAGTCCGGGCCTAAGCCTGTGTCCCTGACCTTGACCCAAGCATCATCTCTTTTATGAATGACTTATGATAATTCCGGAGTGTACCAGGCATTCGATCTACCTTTAACCCTTCATTTTTTGAAGGGAGCATGATTATTCACAATAGTATTGAAGATATATGCAAAAAGGCTTGCAGCTAAATGCACATCAGGGAGATATTTCACAATTTTTTAAATGTTTTTGCCAGGATTAATGGCCAACTGTAGGAAAGTAAAAGGTAAATTCGCACAGAAATAAACTCACTCCAGTTCTCTGCTGAGCTGGGAGGCCCTGATGTTCTTCACCTTCTCATCAGCCTTAGAGTTCAGATCTGTTATGTAGTCCTTAAACTGGTCAATTGTCTTCTCCCAGGGAGTTTGGGGCTCATCCTGCATGGGTAGCACCCATGCATGGCAGCCTATAGTTAAGAGAATGGAGCAATCGATTGATTTAAACCAGTTGGTATGTGTATTGCCCCTGTCAATTATCCTGTTGGGTAATGTTTCAGAAAAAAAAAAGTTTTTCCAGAGCTGATGAAACCCCAGTGATTATCTTAGGTAGGCGGCATCCCAAATGGCACCCTATTCCATATTTAGTGCACTACTTTTGACCAGGGTGTATAGGGAATAGGGTGGTATTTGGGACACAGCCTCAGAAGAAGTAAAAAGGTCACCTGAGAGGACGGCTAGAGCCAGGATTACTGCGACAACCTTCATGGTGATCTGCTGACAATACACCTGTGAACACAATGGAGAATATCTGTTTATACAACAGTAATATACCACTCTGATTCAGTGATTTTATAACAATATTATATACAGGATAACTGATTTGTGTTATATACAGGATCACTGATTTATGACAATGATATACAGGACTTTATAAATGCCCTTATTTATGCGCTGGAACTTTCTCAGTTTACAAAAACAAACCGAGCACTACTTACACAACATGGAATCAATGAATATTAGTAGTATTCACACTTTTCTTCTTTACTGAGGTACGAATAGTATAATCTTGAAAGTCAAACAACAATGATCAGGTGATTAAAACATAATATATATTAAGTAAATAACTGACCTTAGAGATCCTCTGTGGTGATGTTACTGTAAGTAAACACTGACAGACGCTCACTGAGTATTTATACAACTTTGATTGCTCTGATGCGATCCCATAAATGCAAGGTGAATGGCCAACCTGTGTCCGAAGGTCCCAACACAGAGTGAGTTGTCATTTTTTTTATTGCTGGATTATCATTTTGTTCCACGTTGCACAATCAAGCTGTTTCACTATCAAACACTATCAAGCACTCTCAAAAGAACAGACATGATACATACAGGTGATTCACAGCTTAATACGGTCCAGTAAAAGCATCCAGTAAAGCTCCTAATATGCTGAGACTTAAAGGTGAAACCAAATCCCTTGGTGGGCCTCCGTTATTGGTTTAACCTACCCTATCTTCTCAGATCAAGGTAAGGAGACGAGTAAAGAAAGCCAATTGTCAGTATTCATAGTGTTAGCCAATTGGAAAGTGTCCTATCAATGTACCATTCCAAAGGTTTATGTTTAATGACAATGGCAGAGAGCATGCCTGATATCAGCAAGCTCAGATCACACTGATATGATGTAATATTGTTTAGCGGCCTTTGGCCAGCAAGTCTTATGCTGTCATGGTTTATATTGGTCTCCAATACATTGGTCAATGTTTCTTGATTCGGTCTATAACCTGGAATACTTTTGACCTTTGAAGTCATTGTCAGTGTTCCAGACACTAGCACATGGATAGAAATTCATTGGAGTAATGAACAGTGAGTGAGAGGTTATTACCACTACCATTATTCCCACGCTCTTCTCAATTTACATCAACCATTCAGCCATCAGATTTGCCACCAATGCTCCTTATAGGACACGTCACTGCACTCAAGTCTTCTGTAAACTGGTCATCTCTGTATACCCATCGCAAGACCCACTAGTTGATGCTTATTTATAAAACCCTCTTAGGCCTCACTTCCCCCTATCTGAGATATCTACTACAGCCCTCATCCTCCACATACAACACCCGTTCTGCCAGTCACATTCTGTTAAAGGTCCCCAAAGCACACACATTCCCGAGTCTCTCGTCTTTTCAGTTCGCTGCAGCTAGCGACTGGAACGAGTTGCAACAAACACTCAAACTGGACAGTTTTATCTCAATCTCTTCATTCAAAGACTCAATCATGGACACTCTTACTGACAGTTGTAGCTGCTTTGTGTGATGTATTGTTGTCTCTACCTTCCTGCCCTTTGTGCTGTTGTCTGTGCCCAATAATGTTTGTACCCTGTTTTGTGCTGCTACCATGTTGTGCTGCTACCATGTTGTTGTCATGCTGTGCTGCTACCATGCTGTGTTGTCATGTGCTGCTGCCATGCTATGTTGTTGTTTTAGGTCTCTCTTTATGTAGTGTTGTGGTGTCTCTCTTGTTGTGATGTGTATTTTGTCCTATATTTTAATTTGATTTATTTTTAGTCCCAGCCCCCGTCCCCGCAAGAGGCCTTTTTCCTTTTGGCAGGCCGTCATTGTAAATAACTGTAACTAACTGACTTGCCTAGTTAAATAAAAGGTTAAATAATACAAAATAAATCCACATTTTGTTGTGTTACAGTCTGAATTCAAAATGGATTAAATAGATTTTCTTCTCACCCATCTACACACAATACCAAGGGGAAAACATGTTTTGAGAAATGTTAGCAAATGTATTGAAAATGAAATACAGAAATATCTACATCCTGAACCAGGATTTCCTCTAGGAAATCAGCTAGTAACATTTTCAGACAGCCTCGGTCTATAAAATGTTTAGTCCAGAGAAGTGTCCTTTGATACAATACTTGGGGATCTATTCAATCTGTATCGCTGAAGATCCGCTTTAGAATTTAAAAGTAATTTCTGATTGAGTCAACATATAGCGTTTACCATGAATTAATTCTCCCCGACCACAGGAATATAATGCCTTTAATTATCAATCGCACTATAAAGCAGATCTTCAGCGTTAGGAAGGTGTTGTGAATATTTTGTACACAGTGTATATGTTGTGAAGCGGAAACGTCTAGGATTAACAACGGCTCAGCCGCGAAGTGGTAGGCCACACAAGTTCACAGAACCGGTCTGTCCTCGGTTGTAACACACACTCCCGAGTTCCAAACTGCTTCTGAAAGCAACATCAGCACAAGAACTGTTTTGTCAGGAGCTGGCCGAGCAGCCGCACACAAGCGCAAGATCACCATGCGCAATGCCAAGAGTCGGCTGGAGTGGTGTAAAGCTTCCATTCAAAACGCATTCTCTGGAGTGATGAATCACGCTTCACCATCTGGCAGTCCGACGGACAAATCTGGATTTGGCAGATGCCAGGAGAACACTACCTGCCCCAATGCATAGTGCCAACTGTAAAGTTTGGTGGAGGAATAATGGTCTGGGGCTGTTTTTCATAGGCCCCTTAGTTCCAGTGAAGGGAAATCTTAACCCTACATCATACAATGACATTCTAGATGATTCTGTGCTTCCAACTTTGTGGCAACAGTTTTGGGGAAGGCCCTTTCCTGTTTCAGCATGACAATGCTCCTGTGCACAAAGTGAGGTCCATACAGAAATGGTTTATCGAGATCGGTGCCCTGCACAGAGCCCTGACCTCATTTTCAGGCCTCCAGAGATGTTCGTTCGGGTTCAAGTCTGGGCTCTGGCTGAAGCACTCAAGGACATTCAGAGACTTGTCCCGAAGCCACTCCCGAGTTGTCTCCCAGGTTTTCATCAAAGATCTCTGTACTTTGCACCGTTCATCTTTCCCTCAATCCTGACTAGTCTCCCAGTCCCTGTCGCTGAAAAACATCCCCACAGCATGATGCTGTCACCACCATGCTTCACCGTAGGGATGGTGCCAGGTTTCCTCCAGACGTGACGCTTGGCATTCAGGCCAAAGAGTTCAGTCTTGGTTTCATCAGACTCTCATGGTCTGAGAGCCGTTTAGGTGCTTTTTGGCCAACTCCAAGCGGGCTGTCATGTGCCTTTTACTGAGGAGTGGCTTCCATCTTGCCACTCTAGCATAAAGGCCTGATTGTTGGAGTGCTGCAGAGATGGTTGTCCTTCTGGAAGGTTCTCCCATCTCCACAGAGGAACTATGGAGTGATCACCATTTAAGAAGGATGGAGGCCACTATGTTCTTGGGGACCCTCAATGCAGCACATTTTTGGTACCCTTCCCCAGATCTGTTCATCGACACAATCCTGTCTCGGAGCTATACGGACCATTCCTTCGACCTCATGGCTTGGTTTTTGCTCTGACATGCACTGTCAACTGTGGAACCTTATATAGACAGGTATTTGCCTCTCCAAATCATGTCCAATCAATTTCATTTTACCACAGGTGGACTCCAGTCAAGTTGTAGAAACATCTCAAGGATGATCAATGGAAACCAGATGCCCCTGAGCTCAATTTCGAGTCTCATAGCAAAGGGTCTAAAAAATACTTATGTAAATAAGTTATTTTTCTTGTATTTTTTTTAATACATTTGCAAACATTTCTAAAAAACTGTTTTCGCTTCGTCATTATGGGGTATTGTGTGTAGATTAGGAAAACAAATAACTTAATCTATTTAAGTATAAGGCTGAAACGTAACAAAATGTGGAAAATACTGAATTATTTCCAGAAGGAACGGAAGAAAACTCTTATTGCAATGTGGATGGCTCTTAAAAGAGCCTTTGGTTGTGCATAGTGTATGTAGTCTATGGTGTTGCCAGGGAACAGCACCCTCTTCGAAGAAGTAGGAGGTGAAGATCTCCCGCACACAGATTGCCTCCATCCTTGAAACATCCTGCAGAGCAGCAGACCTCACTTATGGCACACGGTGGCGAGGTTCAGAGCCCCTCCTGGTCCTCGTGTCTATCCTCATTAAGTTATGCAGGACAGATAGTCTTCACATGCCTGATTTCCCCCAGGAGGCAGTCCCAGATGACCCTGGTCACCCAACCCTGTAGTGCCCTACACGGTAACTGTAGGCAATATTTTTGAAGGAATATCCATTTTTAAAGGTATTTCTAGGAATACGGAAGAATGTAATTTAGACTTTTACATCAACAGGTTATTGTGGACTACTAAAGTATAATATATCTTATACCAAATCATGATAACATTGAATAGATAGATGCATGTATAGCATGTGAAAACAGCAGGATCATATCAAGGATAGCGTCATAAATGAATACATAAATACCACTTGAAGCTTGATGATGAGTTGATCAATTGAATCAGCTGTGTATTGCTAAGGCAAAAACAACAATGTGCTGCCCTGAGTCCCCAGGACCATGACCGAGAACCACTGCTCTTCAACTCGGAATTCCAAGTTGGTAACTCGGGCCTCTTTCTAAAGCTCCGACCTGAAAATCACTGACGTCATGATTCAACCTTGTTTTTTGGGGGGAACTTGTTATTGATTGATTCAACTGGGAACTTGTTCTTGTGGGTGTAGCGAAATGCTTGTGTTCCTAGATCCAACAGTGCAGTAGTATCTAACAATACACACAAGGCAGCAGCCTCTAAGGGGCATAGTTGCATAACCGGGTGGAAGCCGGCTAGTGATGGCTATTTAACAGTCCTATGGTCTTGAGATAGAAGCTGTTTTTCAGTCTCTCGGTCCCTGCTTTGATGCACCTTTGCTGACCTCGCCTTCTGGTTGATAGCGGGGCGAACAGGCCGTGGCTCGGGTGGTTGATGTCCTTGATTATATTTGGCCTTCCTGTGACATCGGGTGCTGTAGCTGTCCTGGAGGGCAGGTAGTTTGCCCCCGGTGATGCATTGGGCACACCACACCATCCTGCATCACCGCCGTGCCATACCAGGCGGTGATGCAACCGGTAAGGATGCTCTCGATGGTGCAGCTGTGGAAGTTTTTGAGGATCTGGGGACCCATGACAAATCTTTTGTGTCTCCTGAGGGGGAAAAGTTGTTGTCGTCCCCTCTTCACGACTGTCTTAGTGTGTTTGGACCATGATCATTCGTTGGTGATGTGGACACCAAAGAACTACAGCCCCATCAATGTTATTGGAGGCCTGTTCGGCCCGCCTTTTCCTGTGGTCATTCAAAATCTCATGGCACTTATTGTAAGAGTAGGGGTGTTCAACCAAGACAGACAGACTAGCGAGAGATGCACTGCAAGCTAGCACATCAACTTAATGTTACTGTTATTTGCGGACATCAAACTTGGAGAGGAGAGAACACAAGTTCACCCGATTGCTGTCCCGCAATTCACTCTCATGGTGTTTTTTTTAAATTTTCGTGACCAGAATGATAGTTCTGCTTCATCCTCTCATCGAAGTTGTAAACATTGACTCCCGCTTTGACACAAGGGGGAGGCGGGGCCCTTGCATAATTTGCGGGGCCCTACGCAACTTGCGTAGTGAGCGTATAGGGCCGCCCGGCTCTGGCTGCAGATATGGTTGTCCTTCTGGAAGGTTCTCCCATCTCCACAGAGGCACTTTGGAGCTCTGTCAGAGTGACCATCGGATTCTTGGTCACCTCCTTGACCAAGGCCCTTCTCCCGATTGCTCAGTTTGGCTGGGCGGCCAGCCCTAGGAAGAGTCTTCTTCCATTTAAGAATGATGGAGGCCACAACGTTCTTAGCAACCTTCAATGCTGCAGAATTGTTTTGGTACCGTTCCCCAGATCTCTGCCTCGACACAATCCTGTCTCGGTACTCTACGGACAATTCCTTCAACCTCATGGCTTGGTTTTTTGCAGGACCTTATATACTGTAGACCGGTGTGTGCCTTTCCAAATCATGTCCAATCAATTGAATTTACCACAGATGGACTCCAAATCAAGTTTTAGAAACATCAAGGATGATCAACGGAAACAGGATGCACCTGAACCCAAATTCGAAACTCATGGCAAAGGGTCTGAATATTTACGTAAATAAGATTATTTATTGAAAATAAAAAACAAAAACTTTTCGCTTGTCATTATGGGGTATTGTGTGTAGATTGATGAGGAAACAAAATAATTTAATCTATTCTTGAATAAGAGAGTAAAGTAACAAAATGTGGAAAAAGTCAAGGAATCTGAATACTTTCTGAATGCAGTGTACTTGGTCAATTTACATGGAAATGAATTTTCAAACGTCAGCATACAAACACAATATATTACATGCAGTACGAAAAACTGGAAAGTTATTACACAAGTCACACATTTACATTTTAACATATTCAAAGTATGTACGACCTACTGTCCAGCTGTGTATTTGGTCTGAATCTGTCCTACTGTTTGGCATCTGGAATGAAACTTGCATTTATTTTTTTGCTGAGAGAACTTGAGGGGCCAAATAAAACCACCCGCGGGCCAAATTCGGCCAGTTGGATAAGCTTGATTTAGGGTGTATTCACTTGGAATCACCACATCCAGTAGGTGGCAGAAACACACCTTTTTGGGTTGTAGTCTGCCATAAAACCCCACCGAAGAACAAAAACCAAGCGAAAACAAAATACTTCCCGGTACGTGAATCTAGATACTCTTACTCCATGTAGGCAAGACTGCAAATGGAAGCCTAGTAATGCCAGTTGAACTTTGGCCTTCTAGTTCTGAATCACTATTCAAAAAGGTAACGCGTACTACACGTGGGGTACCACATTCACCATATGAATGGTGTGATTAAAAGGTGGAAAGCATCACACCAAAGTGGGTAGCCATTTCACGCTGGGAAGATTTTCACATGACAGACTGCTCTGAGATATGTTGCAGCTGGACCCTACTCCTCTCTGATATGATACCGTTGCACAAACATGCTTGGTGCCAGGCAGTATTAGCTAGCTAGCTAGCTACATTTGCTCTGATTCTTAGTACATTTAGCAACCTAGCTAGCCAGCTAACTAGTGATTAGCATTAGCCTCTAAACAAAATTATTTTAGCAACAATTTGCTAACAAAAGGCAAACTAGCAGATAGTAGTTTGCAGACAGTAGATACACAAACTAAGTGTATAGAATGCTTGTGGAAAGCAGCATGTCACCAACTTTGTTGCATCAATCTGACCATGCAGAGTGAACAGAAAGAAAGTGTTCTTTACTCTGTTTGAAGAACTGCTCTCTCCTTGTGTGACACGGGGCTTGGTGTGGTTAGCGGCATGCAGCAGCAGGAGAGGGAGACGACTCAAGTAGCAAACGGAGTAAACTATTAAAAAAAACTGACATTATACGCGGCGGAGTTGCATATCACATTTAACAAACCAAACAATGAAAGACGGTTATAGAAGGTGAAGTAAAAACTCAAACCGTTCCGTGCAGCATTACCGGTATATAGTACAATACAGAATACCGCCCAGCCCTACCATCTGGTAAAGTTCTCTGCTGAGTGGACTTTTAACTTGCAACAATTCTCAACCACTAACAAAGGCAACAGTGTTGTGTAATATGTGCTGTGTTGACACAATCCTGTCAATATCTATGGAAGCGTTACCTTTCAGTTCCACTAATGACCTGCGCAGTCACTAACTTCACGTTGCTCTGGATAAGAGCATCTGCTGAATGTAAAAATGTAGGCCTACACAGCTGAAAGTGCAGACTAAAGTATTTTTTCTAGCCTTTCACTGTTAGTCGACGCCTGTTGTTTATGAAGCATGTGACAAAAAATACCACAAACACAGCCTGGTATGTACACAAGCCTTCAAGACAGCAACAATGAAAAACACACACTTTGAATTCAAGTTCATTTTTATTATGTTTTATAACCCCCTGCATTAATTCCAATGTCATTAAACTACAGTTTAGGACAGAGTGATAGAAGTATAAACATTTAAATATGCTTCTTGTATTGCTTGTGTTTCTAGGGAGACTAGGGGGGGGGGGTATTGTAAGTGAATCAATGATCCCACTTTACCCATCGACTTTATCATCAGGAGATCAACCGTACATGTTCCAATATAGTGGCTGACTACTCGTCTGATTTGTAAGACATTGTAAAACGACCTGGTCAAAGTGTCAGTGTTAAAACTGATTCTGTAATTCTCACTCCTGGGGCTGAACAGGTTTGAAAAGAACAAATGAGAAAGAAAAAGTTATAGCCACCAAGGTGTGTACATTCCCACATACAATAACTACAGAAAAAAAAAAACAGGACAACTGAATTCTGAAATGGCTTCTCCCCCTGAAAATATCTACAGAAAATGTTTTACTCGTCATTCAAGGTCTTGTGTGAACATTTTTACCAAACAAGTAATTTTGCAGTTAAAAATGGGTCATTTATGGGTGTGAAATTTTAGCAAGAAAATTAGAATTTCAGGACCAGTCATTCCTATCCAGGTTCCAGGAAGAGAATACAAAATCATTCTTTCCAGCTTTCGCAGAATTCAGAGTCTCACAGTTTATTGAATGCAGAGTCTCGGCATGTAACATGAGTCTGCATTAGAGAAGCACAACACAGCCACACATCCAATTCAGAATTGGTGCAACTGGAGATACACTTGAGGCGTCACTGTCAATTAGCTGTATTGCAATTTGGCGATCAGGGATATTGTGGTTTCAGAATTCTCTACTAGTTGATGTTTATTTTCTCCAAAACCAATGCTGCAATACCATCATTTGTTGCTTTAATTGCATTATACCCCAAACCCCTTTTACCATTCCCCGCCATAGGCCTTATTGGCTAGTTCTTACTCGTGTTCTTAAAGAGTATGAACATGACTACCCTTTCCAAACCTCTTGAACTTAAACAATTGAACTCTCCCGCCCTCCCCCATTTGTGCTCATTCACACGGTCACAAACTTGACTCAATGGTCAAGAGCATACACAGGACTAGACAGTGACATACATAGACATTTACCCACTGACAGACCAAAWACTCAGTCTCAACACCTAACATTGCCCATTTTCTAGCCCCCTTTGTGTCAACTGATTGGAAGGAACATTAAGTTAGGGGAATCTGAAGCAAACTCTGCCTTGGGCAAGTTTGGGGTTTACACTATATAGGCGAGTGTTGACCTATTCTGTCAGAAAACAGGCCAGGAAAACAGAAATACGGGTATTTAGACCTTGTATGTCACTCTCACAATCACTGACAAACAAGCACACAGAAACACAGTCGCATACAGACATTCACATTCAGCCAATTGTACACCCACCCAAACAATCTTACAGCACAGTCTTTCATATTCAGACACACAGGCAATCACATCCACACCAACAAACAAACATGACACTAACTTACTCTCTCACACACCACCCTTCTCTCTACAACACACACGCACGTACAAAACACTTACCGACAGTCACTCACGCAAAGCACACAAAAACATTAAATTATTATTTTTTGGTTTAGGTTCAATATAAATCCTGTAAGTCAGTATAATAAAAAATAAAGGATATATTTAAAACTCTACCATGAAGCAAATTCATATTGTTTTTGTAAACGACTTGTGTAAACTATGAATCATTTACAAACCAATTTCCTCAGAATGATACCAACCACCTCGTAAAAAGATTGACCTAACTAACCAGTATGACTGAGCTGGTGTAGCACTCTCCAGTAAAAAAAAAACATGATCGAAATACTATACTTTCTTTGTAATTTGGGAGAAATTACAAAATGTGTTGAGTTTCAGATCTGTTGCAAACCATATCGGTTGGTCCACTGTTGTGCTGGAGTTCTTAAAGTGGAACTGACAACGTTTTAACTACTTTGCAGACATGAAACAAACATTCATATAATATAATTCCCTGTTTATGCTTCAAAAACAACTTTATAAGAGGTAACCATTTGACTTAATTCCATGACTTACAGTAAGGCATTGTTGGTTGTTGAAAGAATAGATGAATGCAGTTCAATGCATGATTAATATAATTCCCCAATAAAAAAATATTGCTATCAGGTTGTCAATCACAGCTGGCCTGGTACAACCCACTCAGAATGCACCGTTTCACTTTCAATGACTCAATATTTTGAACAAAAACGGACAACTGTAACTAAGAATGAGAATGTCAATACAATAAAACTTGCAGGGGCAATGATCACAAGTCATTAATAATGTAGGCTAGCGCACGCTCCAAACACAAGGCCCGCCAGCCGAATAGGACACACAAGAGTATAAAATCAGTCAACAGTTGAGTCTACTTTAGGAAATGACAGCCTCGTGCGCTCGTGTCGGTCAATTCAACTGAAATTTCGCTGCTTTCGTGTGTCCCGTTTACAGTCGAGGGAAAGTGTACAGACATGTCACTATGGGGTCAATTTCATGCCTAATTTCATGTATTGAATTCAAAATAAAATAAATTGTGAACATGAAAAATAAAGTTGAGAATGTAAACGTTATATATTTGAGGACGGGTGAAATAATGGATGTTGAAATCAAAAACCCAACAATTGAAAGCAAAATGTATAGAATTGTAAACAAAAAGCAAAACCCCAAAACTTGTAAGCAAATAATGTTAAAGCGAGAACAAAACTATAACAAATTATTAAAAAATATTTGCAAATTTTTTTCCGGTTATAAACTTTCTAAGACACCAATCCTATTGAATATATTTTGCCTACGCTCTTGCCTGCATGTACTACCTTTTGGTTGCGCTACTTGTATCTTTGCTTTCATGGCCAGTCTTTTCAATTGCGAGTTTTGGCATTATTTTTCCGTGAAGGACGGGGTTTAGAGGGAGGCGTAGACAATGAGTCTCCATTGGTCGCTAGTTTTGGAGTGACGGTTCGTCTTAAACCAATCAATGAACGTGATACAGGCTTTTTTCCTATTGCCTACTTAAGTAGACGGTCTGAGTCACCTCGTTTTAGCTAACGTACTTCAAAATTGTCAGTCACCGGTCAATCATGTACGGATATTAGAAGCATGTCTATCTAATACATTTAATGACAAACTACTTAAGTAAACATATAAATTACCTGTCGCACAACGTTCGGCGCAGGTGTATGGCGAACCAGTTACCAACACCYGCGCTGAACGTTGTTCGACGGGTAATTCAAATATTTTGTCATAGAGTTTTGCTTGCTCTTTAAAATGATTTGCTTACAAGTGTTTGGGTTTTGCTTTTGATGTCTTATTTTTGTTTACAATTCTATACATTTTGCTTTCAGTTGTTGGGTTTTTGACATGTCAGCTGGTCCTTTTGTGGCAGGGCTGAAATGCAGTGGAAATGTTTTTGGGGGATTCAGTTCATTTGCATGGCAAAGAGGGACTTTGCAATTCATCTGATCACTCTTCATAACATTCTGGAGTATATGCAAATTGCCATCATTGAAACTGAGGCAGCAGACTGAAAATGTATATTTGTGTCATTCTCAAAACTTTTGGCCACGATTGTGTGTATATATATATATATATATACACACACAATATATATATATAAAAATGTGGGACACACTGTATATTGTAAAATTAGACTGTGCGACACMACACATTTAATATCCAACTTTTTACCTCAATTATTCATATGTTAGTATTAAACTGTTATTTACTTTCTCAAAACATAAGATTCGTCTGTAAAGCAAATGAGACATGATTTGGTTACAACACTTAAGATGTTGGTGAAAAACCATTTAAGTCTACTGGCAGTACGCAATGAAAAGTTGACAGGCAGGTTTTTTGTTGGTTTTTTTCACTGAAAGGCTAGCCAACGCTTGGCCGCTTTCCCATTCTAAACTGCTAGAGAATTTTCACAAATGCCTTACTATACGTCATTCCCAAACATTCTATGAATTTATGAAAATGTGAAAATGACCATATCTAAGTGCTCGCTCGTCAGAGAATGTTAAATAAATATTCTTCCTGGGGGTGTATATGAACAGATGAATAAGGTTTCATGTTGCTGAAAATCTCAGTTCCACTTTAAGTACCAGAGTAAAGAAAATATTCAAGATGCCTCAGCGCCCCATATTGAAGACTAGGTGGCTCGCAAACCCACACAAACCTAGTGCCCCAAAGCACTGCCCCCTCCCTGCTCAGCAAGCATTGTCAAAAATAATTTAAAAGCAAAAAAAATAATGCATCTGCTTTTATCCGCATCAAACATTTTTGCGGGACAAAGAAAATATCACAGCTGCCAGTTTGAAGATGCTACAATTCGCTTTCATATAGAATTTTGATGTGAGCAAACCCACGCCACATGAGATTAGTCCCTCAGCCTTTCACAATAACAAAACTGTCCGAAATGTAATAAAATAAAAAATAAAAACACCAGGGTCCTCCCACCTAATGAATAGCAGAGATAACAAATAACAAATACTCATATGTATCATAGCAAAATACCCTCCCTTCTCTCGGAGCCAGAGTAAGGAACATCACTCAAGAGCTCTGAAGATTTTAAAATAAAAGCATGGTTTGTTACCTCGTTTTTAGTCTAAATACATTTTGGGTTTGGCATGCACCATTGGGCTGCACAGTAAATACCGACAATTAATACATTTAAACTTTAAAATTGCCATTATGGAGATGAAAAAGAAACACACTTAGGAGATCGATTCTAATTAGACTCTAACCCTAAAGACATACCCACAAAACTAGGCCAGTCTTACCAACATGAAACGTCTACCTAAAAAAAAATAGATAACTTAAGGGACCCTCACATTGAGAAAGAAAAAGCAGGTCTTAAAAATATGTTAAACCATGTTGTTTTGCACAAAGTAAACAGCAAGATTGCCTCTAGGGCAATTCAGGCAGAAGATCGAGTTTGTTTCATTTGATATTTATTTTGTGTTTGCTTTTCAAGTATAGTGTAATTGATATGTATACTGAAAATATGAAATGCAACATGTTAAGTGTTGGTCCCATGTTTCATGAGCTGAAATAAAGATCCCAGAAATGTTCCATACGCACAAAAAGCTTATTTCTCAATTTTTTTTACACAAATCTGTTCACATCCCTGTTAGTGAGCATTTCTCCTTTGACGAAATAATCCAACCACCTGACAGGTGTGACATATCAAGAAGCTGATTAAATAGCATGATCATTACACAGGTGCACCTTGTGGTGGGGACAAAAGGTCACTAAATTTGAGGGAATTCTCCACCAGAGAATTCAATGTTAATTTCACTACCATAATCTGCCTCAAATTTAGTTTTAGAGACTTTGCCACACAACCGCAGACCACGTGTATGGCGTCGTGTGAGCGAGCAGTTTGCTGATGACAACGTTGTGAACAGAGTGCCCCATGGTGGTGGGGTTATGGTATGGGCATGCATAAGCTACGGACAACGAACACAATTGAATACAGAGAACATTACTAGATCCTGGAGGCCCATTGTCGTGCCACTCATCCGCCGCCGCCAACTCATGTTTCAGCATTATAATGCACAGCCCCATGTCACAAGAATCTGTAAACAATTCTTTGAAGCTGAAAATGTCCCAGTTCTTCCATGGACTGCATACTCACCAGACACCCATTTAACATGTTTGGGATGCTCTGGATCAACGTGTATGACAGCGTGTTCCAGTTCCTGCCAATATCCAGCAACGTCGCACAGCCATTGAAGAGGAGTGGGATAACATTCCACAGGCCACAATCAACAGCCTGATCAACTATGAAAAGGAGATGGGACCACCATTTGCCTCATGCAGCACGACAGACTGTTTTTTGATCCATGCCTCTACATTTCTTTTAAGGTATCTGTGACCAACAGACAAGTTTCTGTAGCCATAGATTAGGGCCGAATAAATTTATTTCAATTGACTGATTTCCTTATATGAACTAACGCAGTAAAATATTTGAAGTTGTTGCGTTTATATTTTTGTTCAGTATATATTAGATATGTACAGTGTTTACTGATGTGTGCATGCAGGGCTCATCTAGGAAAGAGACCATGGTTTCAGCATGACTCCTTGCTCAAATAAAAGGTTAAAAAAAGAAGAGCCCCTGCTGATCGGAATCGCCAACAATATCCTGTGCATCTTTCAGAAATTGGATGCATACGACTGATCAGATGGTAAATTCCACCAGTTCTTTCCATAGCTGCAGACATGTGCCTATTCCCTATAGTGCACTACTTTATGGGCCCTGGTCAAAAGCAGTGCACTTTATAGGGAATAGGCTGCCATTTTTACCTAGTTTCATAATAACAACATAATGGGGCCAGATCATGCACCACCAAAGTATGAAAGCCCAGAAAAGTGTTCTACTAGTAAAATGCAGCACAAGCTCAGTAATTGGACACTAGTGTGACTTGCTTTTTCATGAACTGCTCCTGTACTGGTCTGAGATTGTTTATACATAGGGAAATTCTTGTCCTGTGCTATAGCAACCTAATTGTAGGCTACCATCCACAGTTTTTACAATGGGCCCAGTCTATTTACCTATGCGGTCTTACATCGGATTTAGATCTTATTTTCTCCACACAATTGATTACTCAGTGACAGGAAAACTATCACGTTGCATCTAAGTAAAAGCTGCCCGTTTTTATTGCGATGTGTATATTAAAAGTACTCTCACATTCTAGATGATGGCAGTCAGAGTTTGAGCCTTGGTTATTGAACAACATCTCGAACAGGAACAAGATTCCCTAGGAGTGCACACCGAACTTTCTACTTGCATAATGATATCTGAATAAACCATTGTTTCAATTCAGCTTAAATTGTGCTTGTATTCTGTTTGTGGTGTGAGAGAAAGACCGATGAAATGAGTGCATATGGGAGCGTAATTAAGGCACTTGAGTGGAAAAAGGTGTGTGAATGTAAGCGGGAATGGATGGCTGGTGTGAGTGAACCATTAGAAGAATCAACAGTGAATTCAGAAAGTATTCATACCCCTCGACTTTATCCACATCTTATGTTGCAGCCCAATTCTAAAATGTATGAAATTGTTCAGTCCCCCCCCACCCCACATACATACATACATACAGTTGAAGACGGAAGTTTACATACACCTTAGCCAAATTCATTTAAACTCAGTTTTTCACAATTCCTGACATTTAATCCTAGTAAAAATTCCCTGTCTTAGGTCAGTTAGGATCACCACTTTATTTTAAGAATGTAAAATGTCAGAATAATAGTAGAGAGAGTGATTTATTTCAGCTTTTATTTCTTTCATCACATTCTCAGTGGGTCAGAAGTTTACATACACTCCATTAGTATTTGGTAGCATTGCCTTTAAATTGTTACGGGTAGCCTTCCATAAGCTTTCCACAATAAGTTGGGTGAATTTTGGTCCATTCCTCCCGACAGAGCTGGTGTAACTAAGTCAGGTTTGTAGGCCTCCTTGCTCTCACACACCTTTTCAGTTCTGCCCACACATTTTCTATGGGATTGAGGTCTGGGCTATGTGATAGCCACTCCAATACCTTGACTTTGTAGTCCTTAAGCCATTTTGCCACAACTTTGGAAGTATGCTTGGGGTCATTTTCCATTTGGAAGACCCATTTGCGACCAAGCTTTAACTTCCTGACTGATGTCTTGAGATGTTTCTTCAATATATCCACATAATTTTCCCTAATCATGATGCCATCTATTTTGTGAAGTGCACCAGTCCCTCCTGCAGCAAAGCACCCCCACAACATGATGCTGCCACCCCTGTGCTTCACAGTTGGGATGGTGTTCTTTGGCTTGCAAGCCTTCCCTAGAAACAGATATATTTTTGTTTCATCAGACCAGAGGACATTTCTTCAAAAAGTATGATCTTTGTCCCCATGTGCAGTTGAAAGTTGCTTTTTTATGGCGGTTTTGGAGCAGTGGCTTCTTCCTTGCTGAGCGGCCTTTCAGGTTATGTCGATATAGGCCTCGTTTTACTGTGGATATAGATACTTTTGTACCCGTTTCCATCAGCATCTTCACCAGGTCCTTTGCTGTTGTTCTGGGATTGATTTGCACTTTTCGCACCAAAGTACGTTCATCTCTAGGAGACAGAACGCGTCTCCTTCCTGAGCGGTATGATGGCTTCGTCCCATGGTGTCTATACTTGGGTACTATTGTTTGTACAGATGAACGTGGTACCTTCAAGCGTTTGGAAATTGCTCCCAAGGATGAACCACACTTGTGGAGGTCTACAATCCTTTTCTGATTTCCCATGATGTCAAACGAAGAGGCACTGAGTTTTAAGGTAGGCGTTGAAATACATCCACAGGTACACCTCCAATTGACGTCAATTAGCCTATCAGAAGCTTCTAAAGCCATGCCATCATTTTCTGGAATTTTCCAAGCTGTCTAAAGGCACAGTCAACTTAATGTATGTAAACTTCTGACCCACTGGAATTGTGAAACAGTGAATTATAAGTGAAATAATCTGTCAGTAAACAGTTGTTGGAAAAATTGTGTCATGCAGAAAGTAGATGTCCTAACCGACTTGCCAAAACTATAGTTTGTTAACAAGAAATGTGTGGAGTGGTTGAAAAACTAGTTTTAATGACCCCAACCTAAGTGTATGTAAACTTCCGACTTCAACTGTACACACACACACAATACCCGTAAAAACGACAAAACAAAAACAGGTTGACATTTTTGCAAATGTATTAAAAATAAACTGAAAGATCACATTAAAATAAGTATTCAGAGCATTTACACAGTACTTTGTTAAAGCACCTTTGGCAGCAATTACAGCCGAGTCTTATTGGGTATGACGCTACAAGCTTGGCACACCTGTATTTGGGGAGTTTCTCCCATTCTTCTCTGCAGATCCTATCCAACCTGACCGTGCTTGAGGGAGCGTCGCTGCACAGCTATTTTCAGGTCTCTCCAGAGATCTTTGATCGGGTTCAAGTCCGGGCTCTGGCTGGGCCACTCAAGTACATTGAGAGTTGTTCCGAAGCCACTCCTGCGTTGTCTTTCCCTCGATTCTGACTAGTCTTCCAGTCCCTGACGCTGAAAAACATCCACACAGCACAATGCTGGCACCATCACCATGCTTCACCCTGGGGATGTTGCCATGTTTCCTCCAGACGAAACACTTGGCATTTCAGGCCAAAGAGTTCAATCTTGGTTTCATTAAACCAGAGAATCTTGTTTCTCATGGTCAGAGTCCTTTAGGTGCCTTTTGACAAACTCCAAGTGGGCGGTCATGTGCATTTTACTGATGAGTGGCTTCTGTCTGGCCACTCTACCATAAAGACCTGATTGGTGGAGTGCGGCAAAGATGGGAGAACCTTCCAGAAGGGCTACCATCTCCACAGAGAAACTCTGGAGCTCTGTCAAGTTCTTGGTCACATCCCTGACCAAGGCCCTTCTCCTCCGATTGCTTAGTTTGGCCAGGCAGCCAGCTCTAGGAAGAGTCTTGGTGGTTCCACACATCTTTCATTTAAGAATGATGGAGGCCACTGGGGACATTCAATGCTGCAGAATTCTTTGACAATCCTGTCTCGGAGCCCTACGGACAATTCCTTCGACCTCATGGCTTGTTTTTTGCCCTGAAATGCACTGTCAACTGTGGGACCTTATATAGACAGGTGTGTGCCTTTCCAAATCAGATCCAATCAATTGAATTTACCACAGGTGGACTCCAATCAAGTTGTAGAAACATCTCAAGGATGATCAATGGAAACAGGATGCACCTGAGCTCAATTTGAAGTATCGTATGTGCAAACATTTCTAAAAACCTGTTTTCGCTTTGTCATTATGGAGTATTGTGTGGATTCAGGAAAAAAACTTATTTAATCCATTTCAGAATAAGGCTTTAACGTAAAAATGTGGAAAAAGTCAAGGGGTCTGAATACTTTCCGAAGGCACTGTATCTTGGGCGAAAAACAAGTTTAAATGTTTGAATGGGGCCATGCGGCGTCCCTGCCAACTGCTTCGGTCCAGCGCATTGATGTCTGACGTGTGTGTGTGAGTGTGTGTGTGTGTGTGAGCCACCATGTGGGGGGGGGGGAAGAAAGATTCACCACTTATTTCAAGCTACGAAGCAAAGGTGGTGAAATACCAGTAATTCAATGCACGAAAGGTGTTGTGGTGGGTGGTTTGGTGGGTTTGTATCTAGTGAGAGTGGGAACATTACCACAGGCATTTACATCTGTGTAATTTATTTGAGATAGACAAAAAAATAGGAGCTGTGTCTAGTGACATGCATGTCATGTAAACCTAGGTAACTCTAGCTAGCTTGAGGCAAGGCAGAAGCAGTGTTACTTTTAAAATCAGCAGAATTCAGAAATATTGCTGAGAAAAGGACATCACCGTGTGTATTTAAAGACCAGAGCCAACTGGTTGTCATCGATAACAGATCAGGTTTGAATAACCAAAACATGTTTTACGGTTGGGACGGACTGGGCCGCCGAAAGTGTATGTGAGTCAAGCTGCTGAACTAGCTAGCTGTTGATCATTTTGAAAGTGACAACTTTCAAGCAACCTAAAGCCATCGGCTATGTAGCCATTTTCTAATACAGGCATTTGTTTGATTACCCAGCTAAGGAAGCTAGCTAGCTATATACGCAGCCTGCATAAAACGTTTTGGCTTTTTAATGTATAATGCTAGCAAGTGGTCCAGTTTTCAATCTGCCTGCCTGCCCACTGCACGCAACCAGCAGTCAGCTAGCTAGCTAGATATTTCTAGTACAGATGAGACATTATTTAAGTCAAAGTTGGATGTTAGTAGTGCTGTAGCAAAGGATCTATTATCCAACCGTTTGTGAATACATTTAATCTTAAAAATATATAATCTTAATATCAAACAAAAACACATGTAAATGAATGGGCTATCCAACATTGATGCTTTCTTTACCCTTTGTGGTTGTTAAGGTTACCCCTTTAAATACAATTTCTGCATTCCTGCGGAAATCTAATTAACAATACAAAAATCCCCATCAAAAGCCGTCTGTTTAAGCATCCGCAGATATCACCCTTTGGCATCTGCGGTGCAAGGTGGCAGAGTTAGAGCGATGTTTGTCAGACCATTAGACATCCCGTAAAACCGGTCTTCTCACAAAAACGTTGGTTTTGGATGCACACTAATATGGCTGCTCTGTGGAAAGCTGAGACTCTCACGATGGTGTTCAGTTTTAGGACACCCACAAGCCTCACGACTCGTCTGAAGGTCTCCGGTATCAGTAAAAAATAAAAATAAATTAATGGAAGTATATGAAGATACTGTAGTTTAGTGCCTAAAATAAGAGAATAAGTACATGTAATAAAATAAAATAAACATTCCCTGATCTTTCTTACATCTCTCAGATATAGGACAGACACTTCAGAACCTTTAGATTTTTGGGGGGGACTATGTTATTCACTGCCTTTCTTTGACCATCTTAAAACAATTAAATATGTAGCTTAGAACCCACCCCATTACGGTTGGGTGGTATCCAGATTTTCATACCTTTTTTGTACCATACTGGGGTAAACTGTATTACCGGAAGTGCACACAAGGGGCACTATTTGAAAAATTCAATTGTTTTGTGCGACTCAGAAAATCTATTTAGGAAACAAGGATCTTGAATGTATCTAAAATCAATGGTTGCCTATGGGATATTCAAATAGATAGGACCCAGATTGCAGTTCCTTCCTTCCACTAGATGTCAGTCTTTAGAAAGGGTTTCAGGCTTGTTTTGTGAAAAATTGACAAGTAGTTTGAAGAACTCCAAGTACTCTCTCATTAGAAAAGTGGTCTTGTTGGCGCGTGAATGAGGTGCACGCACTTTGTTATTTATCCTCACCTATTCAACATACTATTCTCAGTCTTAAATATGATCATTTATTTAGATATTAGAGTACCTGAGGATTGATTAGAAACATCGTTTGACTTGTTTGGACGAACTTTACTGGTAACTTTTTGGATTTGTTTGTATGCATGTTGAAAGAGTGGATTACCGAGATTATTGGCGCCAACTAAACTGACTTTTCTGGATATAAAGAAGGACTTTATCGAACAAAACGACCATTCATTGTGTAGCTGGGACCCTTGGGATTGCAAACAGAGGAAGATCTTCAAAGGTAAGTGATTCATTTAATCGCTATTTGTGATTTTGTGATGCATGTGCTGGTTGAGAAAGTATTTGTGTGGGGCGCTGTCCTCAGATAAATCGCATGGTTTGCTTTCGCCGTAAAGCCTTTTTGAAATCTGACAACGCGGTTGGATTAACAAGAAGTTAAGCTGTAAGAATGTTTAATATTACGATTTTTGTATTTTGAACTTCGCGCTCTGAAATTTCACCGGATGTTGTCATAGGTCACAGTTATGAAAACTTAGGACACTAAAGAGGCCTTTCTACAGACTCTGAAAAACACCAAAAGAAAGACGCCCAGGATCCCTGCTTATCTGCATGAACGTGCCTTAGGCATGCTGCAAGGAGGCATGAGGACTGCAAATGTGGCCAGGGCAATAAATTGGCAAAATTGCTGTAAATCTGTACAGTGAGACACCTAAGACAGCGCTACAGGGAGTCAGGACGGACAGCTGATTGTCCTCGCAGTGGCAGACCATGTGCAACACCTGCACAGGATCGGTACATCCGAACAGCACACCTGCGGGACAGGTACAGGATAGCAACAACTGCCCGAGTTACACCAGGAACGCACAATCCCTCCATCAGTGCTCAGACTGTGCACAATAGGCCGAGAGAGGCTGGACGGAGGGCTTGTAGGCCTGTGGTAAGGCAGGTCCTCACCAGACATCACCGGCAAAAACGTTGCCTATAGGCACAAACCCACCGTCGCTGAACCAGACAGGACCGGCAAAAAGTGCTCTTCACTGACGAGTCGCAGTTGTGTCTCACCAGGGGTGATGGTCAGATTCACGTATATCGAAGGAATGAGCGTTACACCGAGGCCTGTACTCTGGAGTGGGATCGATTTGGAGGTGGAGGGTCCGTCATGGTCTGGGGCAGTGAGTCACAGCATCATCGGACTGAGCTTGTTGTCATTGCAGGCAATCTCAATGCTCTGCGTTACAGGGAAGACATCCTCCTCCCTCATGTGGTACCCTTCCTGCAGGCTCATCCTGACATGACCCTCCAGCATGACAATGCCACTGGCCATACTGCTTGTTCTATGTGTGATTTCCTGCAAGGAAGGAATGTCAGTGTTCTGCTATGGCCAGCGAAGAGCCCGGATCTCAATTCCATCGAGCACGTCTGGGACCTGTGGATCGGAGGGTGAGGGCTAGGGCCATTCCCCCCAGAAATGTCCAGGAACTCGCAGGTGCCTTGGTGGAAGAGCGGGGTAACATCTCACAGCAAGAACTGGCAAATCTGGTGCAGTCCATGAGGAGGAGATGCACTGCAGTACTTAATGCAGCTGGTGGCCACACCAGATACTGACTTATTTTTTATTTTGACCCCCCCCCCCTTTGTTCAGGGACACATTCCATTTCTGTTCGTCACATGTCTGTGGAACTTGTTCAGTTTGTGTCTCAGTTGTGTAAATATTTGTATGAACATAAGATTCAACAAGTTTACTGAAAATAAACGCAGTTGACAGTGAGAGGATGTTTCTTTTTTTGCTGAGTTTATGTTCTGTGGAGGGGGAAAAAAGTTCAGTTCCAATATTAGGATAATCGTTGTGATTGGAGGAGAGGTGGGGGTTATCGAATTAGGAACAACTCCTATGTTCTCCTCGAGCTCATTAAAGATAGAATGTTCATATTTGAAGATGGCAGAAAAGCCCGTCTTTGGCAATGGCAAGGAGTGGAATGTTAGCTAAAAAGACTGGTACCCAGGTTAGAAAGTCTGCTGTAACCAAGAAGCTTGATCTTGACATCTAGCCACTTAGGTACCTAGCAAGTTAGCAAACCAAATGCAAAGCTGGAGACCAGAGGTGGATCTAAATTATAATGACATCTTAGATTTCGTATATTTATAAGCACACAACCCTGCAGCCTCCAGGTGCCCCCAATCCCCCCCAAAAATATATTTTAAAACAGTTTTGAAAATCAGTCAGTATTTCGAAATACCCCAGTGTACAGTATATCGCCCAAACCTACTAGCCATAAAAGTGGATGACGTATTCAGCAGGAAACAATACAACTTGGATCAATATTTTGCATGGTTCTTACTTTTTTTAAAGGCAATGTTCCTCAACTATCTGAAGTTTTTCAGCTGATTATTACCTTGCAATACCAGGATACAATCCCAAAAAATAAATAAGCCTACATGTCTTAAGCCAAAAAAGGACTGATAACTCAAATCAGTGTGCATTTGGCAAGTTACCTTTGGTGCAAAACAACATGGTTAAGACTATTTCAGCCAAAAAAAATGACGGCATCTCTTAATGAAATAAAAGGGGAAACAAGAACAGAACATACAAATCAGCAAAAACAAATACATCCATGTGCCAGGTTCTGAAGGTTGAGAAAAGATAAGTTGAAGAGGTGCCTGAGCTGCAAGAGCTGAATGTTGTGCAAAAGCCGGGTACATCCTGTTGTCCTGGATGGAAGATAAGGTGGCAAGGATTAAAAAGATAGGTCTCTCTCTCTCACACACACACACCTGCGCCCAATTCAATATATCCCGTATCCCTTTTATAGCCACAATTATTTGATCGACATAAGGAAGATGGTAACGGAGTCAGCTTGCCATCTGAGGAATTTACCATATTCCTTAAACCCATCTGAGCCCTTTCAGATACAAGTTAGGGTTGACCTAAAATATTAGCCATTTTCACTGGCATGTCAGACAGAAAGTATTCAGACCCCTTTACTTTTTCCAAATATTGTTACGTTATTCTTATTTTCTAAAATGGATTAAATAAAAAATCTCAATCTACATGCACACACACACAATACCCCATAATGACAAAGCATAAACAGATAATATTTTTGATATTTTCTTAATATTTAAAAAAATATATTTTTTAAGTATTCAAGCAATTTACTATGAGACACGAAATTGAGCATGCATCCTGTTTCCATTTATCATCTCATCCTTGAGATGTTTCTACAACTTAATTGGAGTCCACCTGTGGTAAATTCAATTGATTGGACATGATTTGGAAAGGCACACACCTTTCAGACACCCCACAGTTGACAGTGCATGTCAGAGCAAAAACCAAGGAATGAGGTGGAAGGAATTGTCCGTAGACCTCCTAAACAGGATTGTGTCGAGGCACAGATCTGGGGAAGGGTACCAAAAACTGTCTGCAGCATTGAAGGTCCAAGTACACAGTGGCCTCCATCATTCTTAAATGGAAGTAGTTTGGAACCACCAAGCTGGCCGTCTAGCCAAACTGAGCAATCGGGGGAGAAGGGCCTTGGTCAGGGAGGTGACCGAGAACCCGATGGTAACGGACAGAGCGCCAGAGTTCCTCTGTAGAAATGGGAGAACCTTCCAGGACGACAACCATCTCTGCAGCACTCCACCAATCAGGCCTTTATGGTAGAGTGGCCAGACGGAAGCCACTCCTCAGTAAAAGGCACATGACAGCCCGCTTGGAGTTTGCCAAAAGGCACCTAAAGGACTCTGACCATGAGAAACAAGATGCTCTGGTCTGATGAAACCAAGATTGAAGTCTTTGGCCTGAATGCCAAGTGTTACGTCTAGAGGAAACCTGGCACCATCCCTACAGAAAGCATGGTGGTGGCAGAATAATGCTGTGGGGATGTTTTTCCAGCAGCAAGGACTGTGAGACTAGTCAGGCTTGAGGGAAAGATGAACAGAGCAAAGTAAAAGAGATCCTTGATGAAAACCTGCTCCCTCCAGAGCGCTCAGGACCTCAGACTGGGACGAAGGTTCACCTTCCAACAGGACAACGACCCTAAGCACACAGCCAAGACAACACAGGAGTGGCTTCGGGACCAGACTGAATGTCAGAGCCCAGACTTTAACCCGATCGAACATCTCTGGAGAGACCTGAAAATAGCTGTGCAGCGACACTCCCCATCCAACCTGACAGAGGTTGAGAGGATCTGCAGAGAAGAATGGGAGACACTCCCCAAATTTTTTTATTTGATTTATTTATCCGTTATTTTACCAGGTAAGTTGACTGAGAACACGTTCTCATTTGCAGCAACGACCTGGGGAATAGTTACAGGGGAGAGGAGGGGGATGAATGAGCCAATTGTAAACTGGGGATTATTAGGTGACCGTGATGGTTGAGGGCCAGATTGGGAATTTAGCCAGGACACCGGGGTTAACACCCCTACTCTTACGATAAGTGCCATGGGATCTTTAATGACCTCAGAGAGTCAGGACACCCGTTTAACGTCCCATCCGAAAGACAGCACCCTACACAGAGCAGTGTCCCCAATCACTGCCCTGGGGCATTGGGATCTTTGTTTAGACCAGATGAAAGAGTGCCTCCTACTGGCCCTCCAACACCACTTCCAGCAGCATCTGGTCTCCCATCCAGGGCCTGACCAGAACCAACCCTGCTTAGCTTCAGAAGCAAGCCAGCAGTGGTATGCAGGGTGATATGCATGCTGGCTAAATATAGGTGTGCCAAGCTTGTAGTGTCATACCCAAGAAGACTCGAGGCTGTAATCACTGCCAAATGTGCCTCAACAAAGTTCTGAGTTTGTGCTTTTACATTTAAAACAAAAATACCTTTTAGAATAAGGCTGTAATGTAACAAAATTTGGAAAAAGTGAAGGTGTTTGGACACACCTCATTTAAGGGTTTTTCATTATTTTCTACATTGTAGAATAATAGTGAAGAAATCAAAACTATGAAATAACACTTATAGAATCATGTAGTAACAAAAAAGAGTGTTAAATCAATATACAAAGTAGCCACCCTTTGTCTTGATGACAGCTTTGCATTCTCTCAACCAACTTCATGAGGTAGTCACCTGGAATGCATTTCAATTAACAGGTGTGGCTTGTTAAGTTAAATAGTGGAATTTATTTCATTCTTAATGCGTTTGAGCCAGTCAGTTGTGTTGTGACAAGGTAGGGTTGGTGTACAGAAGACAGCCCTATTTGGTAAGACCAAAGTCCTTACTTTGGCAAGAACAGCTCAAATGAGCAAAGAGAAACGACAGTCCAACATAACGTTAAGACAATACAGAACATGTCAAGAACTTTGAAAGTGCCATCGCATAAACCATCAAGCGCTATGATGGAACTGGCTCATGAGGGCCGCCACAGGAAAGGAAGAGCCAGCGTTACCTCTGACAACAACAGTAGGCTTGATTTCCAACAATGACGAGACAGCCTACAGGAAGGAAGTGAGAGTGTGGTGCCAGATAAATAACCTCTCACTCAACGTCAACAAAACAAAGGACCTGATCGTGGACTTCAGGAAACAGCAGAGGGAGCACCCCCCTATCCACATCGACGGGAGCGCAGTGGATAAGGTGGAAAGCTTCTAGTTCCTCGGTGTATAAATCACCGACAAACTGAAATGGTCCACCCACACAGACAGCGTGGTGAAGAAGGCGCAACAGCTCCTCCTCAACCTCAGGAGGCTGAAGAAATTTGGCTTGACACCTAAAACCCTCAAACTTTTACAGATGCACAATTGAGAGCATCCTGTATCACCACCTGGTACGGAAGCTGCTCTGCCCACAACCGCAGGGCTCTCCAGAAGGTGGTGCGATCTGCCCAACGCATCACCGGGGCAAACTACCTGCCCTCCAGGACACCTACAGCACCCGATGTCACAGGAAGGCCAAAAAGATCAAAGACAACCACCCGAGCCACTGCCTGTTCTCATCCAGAAGGAAAAGTCAGTACAGGTGCATCAAAGCTGGGACAGAGAGACTGAAAAACAGCTTTTATCTCAAGGCCATCAGACTGTTAAACAGCCATCACCAGCACAGAGGGACTGCTGCCCCATACACATAGACTTGAAATCACTGGCCACTTTAATAGTAGAACACTAGTCACATTAATAAGATTTACATATGTTGTATTACTCATCTCATATGTATATACTGTATTCTATTCTGCTGTATCTTAGTCTATGCTGCTCTGACATTGCTCGTCTAAAGTATTTATATATTCTTAATTCCATTACTTCAGATTTGTGTGTTTTGTTAGATATTACTGCACTGTTGGAGCTAGAAACACAAGCATTTCACTACAACCGCAGTAACATCTGCTACACACGTATGTTGCCAATAAAATTTGATTTGCAGAGGATAAGTTCATTAGAGTTAACAGTCTCAGAAATTGCAGCCCAAATGAACGCTTCAGAGTTCAAGTAACTGACAACTCAACATCAACTGTTCAGAGGAGACTGCGTGAATCAGGCCTTCATGGTTTAATTACCTCAAAGAAACCACTACTAAAAGACATCAAAAAGGAGAAGAGACTTGCTTGGGCCAAGAAACACGTGCAATGGACATTAGACCGGTGGAAATTTGTCCTTTGGTCTGGAGTTCAAATGAGAGATTTTTGGTTTGAACCGCCGTGTCTTTGAGAGAGGCAGAGTAGGTGAACGGATGATCTTCGCATGTGTGGTTCCCACCGTGACGCATGGAAGTGGTGGTGTGATGGTGCTTTGCTGGTGACACTGTCAGTGATTTATTTAGAATTCAAAGCACACTTAAGCAGCATGGCTACCACAGGATTCTGCAGTGATACGCCATCCCATCTGGTTTGCGCTAAGTGGGACTATCATTTGTTTTTCAACAGGACAATGACACAACACACCTCCAGGCTGTGTAAGGGCTATTTGACCAAGAAGGAGAGTGATGGAGTGCTGCATCAGATGACCTGGCCTCCACAATCACCTGACCTCAACCAAATTGAGATGGTTTGGAATGAGTTGGACCGCAGAGTGAAGGAAAAGCAGCCAACAAGTGCTTAGCATATGTGGGAACTCCTTCAAGACTATTGGAAAAGCATTCCTCATGAAGCTGGTTGAGAATGCCAAGAGTGTGCAAAGTTGTCATGAAGGCAAAGGGTGGCTACTTTGAAGAAAATAAAATATATTTTGTTTTGTTTAACACTTTTGGTTACTACATGATTCCATGTGTTATTTCATAGTTTTAATGTCTTCACTATTATTCTACAATGTAGAAAATAGTGAAAATAAAGAAAACCCCTTGAATGAGTAGGTGTGTCCAAACTTTGGACTGGTACTATATATAAATAAAAAATATATACAAATAAAAGACTGCCTATATAAACAATAAAGTACTGGGTCCAACTAGTCTTCTGAGGAATTTGCCATATTGCATATTAGAGGGAATGACTCACCAGTTGAGGAGTTCTAGGGCTCCACCTTTTGGCGGCCTGTCTCCTTCAGCTCCTCCTCGCAATTGGGGTTGGTGGCGTGGAATTCTGCCACGTACAGGCTCTTGTCGATGCTGCCAGGGATAGGCTTGATGTCGGTGACCAACTGGTCCTCGATGGACTTCAGATTGAAGCGGTCTTCAGAGGTGATCAGGTTGATGGCCAGGCCCAGGTGGCCAAACCTCCCTGAGAGACAATATCACAGAGGGATGGAATGAACATGTGGCCAGGTTCTCAAAACAGAACAGATTTGATAGAAAGCATTGCCATAATACCAAAAGAAGCACATAAAAAAGGTTTCCATACCTGATCGTCCGATGCGATGCAGGTATGTCTCAGCATTCTTGGGGAAGTCGAAGTTGATGACGACATTGACGGCCTGGATGTCAATACCTCTAGTGAAGAGATCTGTTTCAAACAGTAAACCATAAAACAGTTTAATCAACTGTACTACATACCCATGTAAAATCTGATATAACCAAACAAAATTCAGAAATATTCATATGGATGTGCAATATGCAGTATTTGCTCAGCCATTTCCTGGTTGCAAAAAAATATACAATTGTTTGCCTAGGGCTGGTGAGACATAGCCAAAATATATCACAGTATATAAAAAATAAGTGATGGCATTATGTTTTTGATTGACAAAAGTTCTACATTTGTTTGATGAGTAGCCCGTGACCCTACCTCGCTCTGGATTAGGGTTAAGAGCTTCTGCTAAATGACTAAAATGCTAAATAATTAGAATATAGTGGGAACTTCGAACACTATTGTTTGACATGACAACGAATGAAAATATCAGGTGGAGTTATTGTGACAGGGTAGGAACCGAAGTGTTAATAAGTGTTTCCTAGGGGACCCTATAATCTTTAGCTACATTGAATGTTCTCTTAACTACTTCATGTAGCCAGCCAGCTAACTAGCGATTAGCGGCTCGCAGATGTAAGAAACAAACTAAGTGTAATTATAGAATACTAGTGGATTTATATTAAGAAGCAAAGTGAGAACAGCATCGTTGTGATCAACAATGTTGCATGTGCTGCATTGACCATGCAGACTGAAATTAAGTGTCTCGTGGTCAAGAAACAACAAATGCGCTCCTTGAGTGACTGGGCGGGATAGATCTGTGTGGAAAGCGGCATAGATAGAGACGACTCAAGTAGTGGAGTAAACAATTWAAAAAATTACACACGGCGTATCACTTATAACCTCTTGACGCTAGGGGTCAGATTTTTTTTTTTAAATAACATTCCCTAGGTAAACGGACTATTTCTCAGGTCCAGATCGTAGAATATGCATATAATTTACAGATTAGGATAGAAAACACTCCAAAGTTTCCAAAACTGTCAAAATATTGTCTGTGAGTATAACAAAACTGATTCTGCAGGCAAAAACCTGAGAAAATCTAACCCGTGTTTCCTTGCCCGTCTTTCTTCCATTTAAAGGGGTATCAACCAGATTCCTTTTCCAATGGCTTCCTCGGGCTGTGACCAGGCTTTAGACATAGTTTCAGGCTTTTATTTTGAAAAATGAGCGAGATTTTTCAAAACTAGTCAGGTGTCATCTGATAAGTTCCTGCGCGCGAGAGGGGTAGCTCTCCATTTTCTTTCTCTCTTTTATTGAATATGTTACGGTCCAGTTGAATTATTATCGATTATGTTTGTTAAAAACAACGTGAGGATTGATTATAAAAAACATTTGACATGTTTCTACGACCATTACGGATACTTTTTGGAATTTTCGTTGAACGGAACGAGGCTTTGGTTTTCTGAACATAACGCGCAACCCAAATGGCGTTTTTTTGTTATAAAAGTAATATTTATCGAACAAAAATAACATTTGTTGTGTAACTGGGAGTCTCGTGAGTGCAAACATCCGAAGATTATCAAAGGTAAGCGATTAATTGTATTGCTTTTCTGACTTTCGTGACCATGCTAATTTGGGGCTAGATGTTGTAGCATTGATTGATACACTCACAAAAGCTTGGATTGCTTTCACTGCAAAGCATATTTTCAAAATATTTTCAAAACATTCAAATACTGTTACAGAACGTAAAAATCGAAATACAGTATACCGCCAAGTTCACCTAATTTTGTAGAGAATCATTGTACCATCTAAACCGCTGTGAAATATCTTTCCAATAACAAAAAATATTGTATTTTCAGCTGGTGCACAAAACCGAAAGTAATTTTATTTTTATTTTTACGGGAAGCATAGAAATAGCACACATACACCAGATCTACCGCTTCAGACTCAATGAAAGTCACATTTCTGAATTTGGTCGGGTCGCTCATTGGTATAAAACCACTGTGCAACTTCACATGCATCCCAATCAATGACGACTAGCGTGGGCCAATTTCGATTGTAGATTCTCAATTTATAATAAAAAAATGAAGTTAGTTCCGGGAAGTATTCTAAAGGGTGATTATTAGGTTGCATAAACATGATTAGTGCTTCCCCTTCAAATCAGTTATAGAAAATAAATAGAGGATAGGTTGCTGCTAGGGATGTGGCTGTCACCAAATTGTCAGCCAGTGATTGTCATGCAAATAAAACTGGTCTCACGGTAATTGACCGTGAATTAACATACACACATTTAGCATCTCCTGGCTTCCTAAATCCATGTTATATCGCCTACACCTTCACAATAAATACATTATTTTAGACAGGTCTAAAGAAGCATATTATTTTTTTTGTTGTCTATTTCTGAAGAACAGAATAGCATACTTTGAGTTGTCCTTATGTTAGGTCCTGATGTGGCTATGGGCTACATTTAGCAGACAAGATTTGCTTAGAATTATTATTATCATTATTTTATAGTATGAAGAATACAATTGAACGAAAATGAATAAAATAGAAAGGATATTCTCTCCACAAACGATTTGAGGGAGTGCCCACATGCGGCTATTCTGTGTTGAGCGGTTAACAAAGAAATAGGTATTCCTATATGGTTAATTTAGAGTTATTCATCTAACTTTATTTCTACAAATGTTGGGCTATATATGTTTGGATTTTTAATACATTGTAAGGCTGCATGCTGCGACTAAAAAGTAGCTTGAAAGGCATGAGCTCTGCTTAGTTTTTTTTGCACAGGCTGCACACACTACATCAGATCACTCATTCACAATTTGACAAGCACTTGATATTGCCTAGAATTTCACGGCGGCATCCCGTCGGTGGCTGTAACGCACCCTAAAAAAAAATCCATGCCTTTGCGGCCATTGTGCACCTCCCCCTGAGTGATGCGCGCTCCATCACGTGATCGGGTCTTTCTCACAGGCCACAAGTGGAGAGACACATTAGAGATGCAACTGCGCGCATCCATATCCAATTCCAAGGTGCATATTGAAGATATTGGAAGAACTGTCCACATTTACTTGTCTGCCAACAATATGAGTAGGCCTAACTAACAGCAAAAGCACTAGCCTATGTCAATCTAGGAACTGGGTTCTACAGTTTGAACCCCTGCTGTCTCTGGCTCCACACCAACCCCGCTAGATGTGTGAAAGTGTATAAGCTAATGATCCATCATGTATGACATTCCTGGGAGTGTGTAAAATTATATGTTGTATTACCATATCATTTTTGTCTGTCCTCTATAGTTATGTACTTGAAAATGTATCAATTGACCAATTCAGCACATTTTGGCAGACTTGATACAAAATATTGTCCGGTTTTGCAATGCTTCATTGAATCAATCTGAAAATGTACACATACTGCTGCCATCTAGTGGCCAAAATCGAAATGTCACCTAAACTACAATATATTATGGCCTTTCAAAGATGGAACAAAAAATAAATAGAAAACGCATGTTTTTGTGTTTGTATTATATTTTACCAGATCTAATGTGTTATATTCTCCTACATTAATTTTACATTTCCACAAACTTCCAAGCGTTTCCTTTCAAATGGTATCAAGAATATGCATATCCTTGCTTCAGGTCCTGAGCTACAGGCAGTTAGATATGGGTATGTCAAAAAAGGGTCCGATCCCTAAGAAGTTTTTTTGGCCACTTTAGTTAGGACACAAAATAATATATATGCCTTGGCTACTTGAGGTAGCTGACTGATTCGAAAAAGTCACAAAAAACAGCATTATTTCTTATGCTGGGCATCATTTACAAGTGATGATATGATTCACAAGTGATAGGCTAATATTGTCACCCATCAGACTTGTCAGACTAGTTTTTCTAGACACAATGGTGCTCCCAAATTAATATTCCAGGTCGCACAGCTAAATATTTAGGAGCATATGTGACCAAAATGGTCGCACTTTAGAGCCCTGTGGACACGTACCAGTGCAGACAAGATTTCTGCAGAGTCCATTTCTGAAGTCGTGGAACACACGATTTCTGTACTCCTGTGAGGATTAAAAGAACACTGCATGAGAGCACTGAACACAACCTCAGAATTGCATATTTTCTCATGGCTCCCATACATTGACTAGCACAAACTCATATATTCCCCATATTTCTGTCCAAAGGTCGTCTCCTCTTTGGTCAGATTTTTCTCTTGTAGGACAATAAATACAAATCTGTTCTTCATTAAATCTGGTATGGTTTGTAGACCATAATAATAAAATCAGGAGTTGGAACCGGTTCAGGGAACAGAACAGAAAATTCTTAAAGGAACAGAATCAGAACCACAAATGAAAGTGATCTATACAGTTCCGGAACAGAACCGTTATTTTTAAAAGCATGGGAACCGGTTAATAACATTTTTTACGTTCAGGGCAAGTCCCACAATAAAACAAAGCCCACTCTGTCACTCAAATGTATTCCAGTGTCTGCCTGCCAGAAAATCTTTGCCAGTGTGTGCAGGCAGCCTGCCCCTCAGAAGCATAGTCTAGTAGCCTACTGACATTACAAGCATGATTCAGAAGATATATTTTTAATTAAAGATTGAATTAACCTTTTCAATGCTAGTTAAGAATACTGCAGTGATCATGTTTCACATTGGATTTATTAACTACAGTAAGACATGTTTTTATTTTAATTCTGTTGCCGCTCTGCACACACTTCAAAAGACATACCATAGCTTCTATGAAGGAACTTTGAATAAGTTATAATTCTGTGGGCCTAATTCAGATGCATGTCATAAGATGCACAGCACTTCAAGCAAAGCCTCCTCCACCCTCGCTCGACCTGGCAGATTTCAGCCGCATCCTTCACTCGTCTGTCCAATGCATGTAAATAGCTTGCCTGCTCCATAGCAAGCTGATCTATCTACATTGATTAAATTACTTCACCAATGTCGAGCAAAAAAAGAAATTAAATTTTAGAAGTTTAAAAAAGGAAAGATAAGCCGTTACTCTTTTGAGGATTAAATGGGTTCAGAACGTTATTTTGCTGGTCGGAACAGTGGAACAAAAAAGTTATATTCAGAACAAAACGATTGGAAAATAATTTTGGTTCCAACCCCTGATAACGTTTCCCCTCCTTTTAAAAAGTGGCCGCAGATTTTCCTCTTGTAGGACAATAAGCGTGAATCTAAATCGATGACCTGCATCATCTTGGCGTGGATGTAGAAGCAGGAGTAGCCCAGCTGGGTGATCTTCTTAGCCAGCAGCTCAACTCTCTGGGTGGAGTTACAGAAGATGATGGACTGATTGATCTGCAACTGAGAAAGGAAATGTTAAAACTAACAAACATTCAGAGATGTACTTCATATAGCACTTTTCATTATAATGAGAATCTCAAAGCCTTAAACAAAAATAAATACGGGGTTCTGGCAGGTCTTAGGCAATGGTTTAACATTTCTGAAGTGGGGTTAACAGATCAGTGGCTGCGGTTCCAACTTTTCCCGGACATTGCAAAGAGATTGGCCTTTCGGCAATCTCAACGTTCAATATGCGCAGGATTTACCGCAGAGTTGCTCATTGGAAATAAGATTAATATGTTCCATGACAACATTTGGCCCTCAAAAATAGAATGTAAAAAACTCAAATGTAGCTTTTAGCTAGGCAAGTTTTTTGTATTTTGAGACTTAAAATCAAAACTAAGACATTTTGTGGTTGGAATTGCAGTTTGTATTTAGTGTGAGAATTTAGACATGAGATAGCAACTTGACAGACTGTTTCGTCTGGACAAACAAAAAAAGTTCCAATATTTACATAATCAAATCCTCTGTTCTCCTTAAACTCATTATAGAATATTCATATTTGAAAATGGCAGGAAGGCCAGTCTCTTTGGCACATGACATGGAGTGGATTAGCTAAAGAGACTGGTTCCCAGGCTAGTAAAGAACAGGCTACCCTGGCAAATGGTGCTTGTTGATTAAAGTTAGATCAAGTGTCTGCAAGATCACAACAGTATTCCTACATAACAGCAACAAATATAAAAGAATAAGGTTACAGTAAGACATACACCACTGCATCTCTCATGTGGCCAAAACTCAACAGTGCGCGCCACTAAGCAAAATACATAGGTAGGCTATGCTAGTTTGTTAACACTATCTGCTTTAAAATTCACTCACTGTACACCATTCAAAACACTGGTCGCCTACTTTGACACACTGTATAACTCAAGGATATCTAAATCAGCAGTCTGCAACCTTTTCTAGCATGAGATATTTTTTGAAAAAATAAAAAAATAGTCAGCTACTATTTTCTTCCTAGCCATTACATAGGCACATTATTCTCTTCCCCAGGTCCTTAGTGTACAAGAGAAAGTAGTGCACTGTTCTGCCAATATACAAAGTCAAATAATGGGAAATAAAACAAAGGGGGGGCATTTGATATTTAACTCAAACTATATTGCTGTATTTTGTTTAAATGTATTTTTGTTTTTCACTCTCAATAACAATTGTTGATAGAGAAACATTGGATGTTTTGAGTCCTCGTCAATGCTGAAATTACATCAAAGACAATTTATTTATAGGTCTGGAAGAGAAATAACACATTTTGATTGAAGTGTAAATCCCCTTTAATTGCCCATCTAGCAAGTGAGGAATGTGCCATCTAATGTGCCGGTCCGGCGATGGTTCTGTAGTACTGCTTCTCATTTCATGGCAAAGTTTGAAAATAACAAATAGATACAAATGATAAAAACTTACTCATGGTATACTTCTGCCATGTAAGCTTACTTTGCAATTAACGTTTAATTGAGAAGGTTTGGGGGAAAGTATTATATTTTTGGCCCCGGAACAACAGAGAAAGAGTACAAGTACATTCGTGTCTAGTTTGAGGAACAGATGCCTCACAAGTCCTCAACTGGCAGCTTTAATAAATAGTACCCGCAAAACACAAGTCTTAACGTCAACAGTGAAGAAGCAACTCCGGGATGCTGGCCTTCTAGGCAAAGTTCCTCTGTCCAGTGTCTGTGTTCTTTTCCCCATCTTAATCTCTTATTTTTATTGGCCAGTCAGAGCTTTTTCTTTGCAACTCTGCCTAGAAAGCCAGCATCCCAGAGACGTCCCTTCACTGTTGACATTGAGACTGGTGTTTTGCGGGTACTATTTAATGAAGCTGCCAGTTGAGGACTAGTGAGGCGTCTGTTTCTCAAACTAGACACTAATGTACTTGTCCTCTTGCTCAGTTGTGCACCGGGGCCTCACACTCCACTCACAACTCGATGAAATCTGCACTCTTGCGCAGACATTTAGAAGCAAAACATGCCGATTTGAAAAATAAGGCACGGGAGTTTGATTGAGAATTAAGACGACTTAATGAGTAGTAAGACACGTATAAAAGCAACAGATACCATTAATAACAAGGGGCTAGAAGCGGTGCGCTACCGATTGGCTAGGACAGGAAAGCCCCATACTATTGTGGAGGACTTAATTCTTCCTGCTGCTGCAGATACGGCTGGGACAATGCTGGGGGAAAAGGTAAAAAATAATAATAATGATACAGAATGCCTTCATCAAACACTTTCACTGCGCATCAGTGATAACTGTAAATGTAAATAACGCAGGAGATGTTTCGAAACAATTACTGCGTCGCCATCAAGCCAGTAAATTCTATGCGCTACAGCTGGATGAGTCAGACGTGGTGGGCCTGGCACAGCTCCTGGTATATGTTCGTTATGTTTATAGGGGGGGGTCAATTAAGAAAGACATCCTCTTCTGCAAACCATTGAAAACCAGGACAACAGGAGAGGATATTTTTTTACTGGACAGCTTTGTGACATCAAATGGACTTTGGTGGTCAAGATGTGTTGGTATCTGTACTGAAGGCGCAAAAGCCATAACAGGTAGACATAGTGGAGTGGTAACACGCGTGCAAGCAGTTGCTCCCGACGTCACTTGGGTACACTGCAGCAATGCCTGACAGCTTGAAAGACGTTTTGGACACTACAGTGAAAATGGTTAACTATGTTAAAGCAAGGTCCCTGAACTCTCGTGTATTTTCTGCATTATACAATGATATGGGCAGTGACCATGTAACGCTTTTACAACATACAGAAAGAAGTGTGCTGGTTATAAAGGGGCAACGTATTGACATGTTTTTTTTAAATTGAGAGATGAGCTTAAAGTTCTTTACTGACTATAATTTTCACGTGTCTGACGAGTTTGACACGACAGGCCTATCTGGGTAATGTTTTTTCTCGCCTGAATGATCTGAATCTAGGATTACAGGGACTCTCCGCAACTATATTCAATGTGCGGGAACAAACTGTGGCGATGATTAAGAAGTTGGAGCTCTTCTCCGTCTGCATTAACAAGGACAGCACGCAGGTCTCATCACTGTATGATATTTTTTGTGAAAATGAACTCAAGCTTAAGGACTATGCCAAATGTGATATAGCGAAGCACCTGAGTGAGCTGGGTGCGCAGTTACATTCCAGAAACGTACGACACAAACAACTGGATTCGTTATCCCTTTCATGCCTTGCCTCCAGTCCACTTGCCGATATCTGAACAAGAGAGCCTCATCTAAATTGCAACAAGCGGTTCTGTGAAAATTGAATTTAAAATCAGAAGCCACTTCCAGATTTCTGGATAGGGCTGCACTCAGAGTATTCTGCCATGGCAAATCGTGCTGTTAAGACATTTATGCCATTTGCAACCACGTACCTATGTGAGAGTGGATTCTCAGCCCTCACTAGCATGAAAACTAAATACAGGCGCAGACTGTGTGGGAAATGATTTAAGACAGACTCTCTCCCCAATACAACCCAACATTGCAGAATTATGTGCATCCTTTCAAGCACACCCTTCAATACCCTGTGGTGAGTTAATCACAATTTTGTATAAATAAATAAGGTTTTATATGTAAGATGGTTAAATAAAGAGCAAAATTATTGATTATTATTATTTGTGTCCTGGTCCTATAAGAGCTCTGTCACTCCCACGAGCAGGGTTGGGACAAAAACCTCACTCACATGTTTAAGAAATGTTTCGTGTGTGTGTGTGGCAGGCTTACAATGCTGGCAAAAAAAACATTTGAGTGCACTGAACCTGGTGCTATATATACGTATACGCTGTATACGCAGCTGAAGGTTGAATGTTTGAAGGTGTACGGGACTATAAAAAGTTTGACAAATGTTAATAAAGGTTGCCTGTAAAGGCTCTATGGTATACTAATCTGTGCCCACTACATGTACATTCACACGTGTTTGTGGTCGATAGTGCGATGGCTTACCCTGGAGAAGAGTGTGTTGAGACAGTGGACCTTTTGTCTCTCAGTGACGTAGGCGTAGTACTGGGTGATGCCCTTCAGAGTCAGCTCCTCCATCAGGTTGATCTCATAGGGCTTCTGCAGGTGCTTGGCCTGGACGAGAGGGAAAACGTGGAGTGGGGATAGGAAAAAATGAATAAAAAGGGAGAGTTATGGAAGAGCCAGAGTAAATCAATGCTGGAATAACTACACACGTGTGCGCCTGCCTACACACACACACACACACACACACACGGCTAGACCCTGGCAACCAAGAACTGAAAACCCTGCAAAGGACAGAAAAACAACAAATAACCCAAGCTAAGGACAACTACAAAAAGCTAGTGGAACCATGTTCCACACAGTGAACCTCAAGCAGGCCTGGCAGGGCCTTGCAAACCCTACCCGGGCAAGCCAAGAAGAAAACCCAAGGGAAAAACAAAAGGAGACGGAACAGTTTGTCAATAAACAACACTTTTATAATGATGACTTTTCCACTGTAACTATAAAGCCAGAGGCAGCAACTGAACCTCTACGCTTTGGATGGAGCAAACCATTGAGGTGAGACAGGTCTTCAAGAGTCAAATCCAACAAAGCGAAAAGGACCAGACAAATTTTTTCAGGGGACAGCTACTGAAGGAAAGCTCAGATGATCTGGCAGACATCTAAGATCTGTCTAAGCTGGGGGGGGGGGGGGTTGCCAAGCTAAATATAATTATTGTATGGTGTGGATCCTTTTCCTGGAGCTCTCTGCATGCAGCCTCACCTTCTCTGTTACAAACTCGCCCACCTACAGACAGACCCCAGCATTACCTTGTGGGTACTGGACTTCCTGCTAAACAGGTCAAGTGTCAAGTATGTCAAGTTCAACAACAGCTCTTCATCGGTGTAGACTTATACACCAATGATTAGGGCTGTTGCGGTGACCACATTTCCACCACACCGGCGGTCACGAGTCATGAAGGAAGTCAATTCCACGTGACCACGTGACTTGCTAACTGCCTGGTACTCAGCACTCTATTGTCCCTCTAATCACTCTGACATCAATGCAAATCTAAATCAAACACTTCAGAGCAACATTTCAATAGGCTATGCAATTGTGCAAAAAAACAGAATGATGGCTTCTACTAAAAATAGGAGGGTCAGCTTTCTAGTAGGCTAGGCCTGCTATATTTTTCAACTAACTTAATATTAAGCACATTGCTTATATTTACAACAGGAGTATAGTCTACCTGGCTGGCATGAAAATAACTGGAAGGAAAAAAATAATAAGCATCCTCCATTCACTATTTAAGTGCATAGATGACATGTGAGTCAATACAGGTGCATGATAATGGTCCATTCTGAATCAAATTTCACACGTTATTTAGTAGATGTAAAGACAATATTAACCTGTTTGGGCTAGGGGGCAGCATTTTCACATTTGGATGAATAAGGTGCCCAGAGTAAACTGCCTGCTACTCAGGCCCAGTTGCTAATATATGCATATTATTAATATATTTGGATAGAAAACACTCTGAAGTTTTTAAAACTGTTTGAATGATGTCTGTGAGTATAACAGAACTCATATGGCAGGCAAAAACCTGAGAAAAAAATCCAACCAGGAAGTGGGAAATCTGAGGTTTGTAGTTTTTCAACTCATCGCCTATCGAATATACAGTAGGGTATTGGTCAAATTGCACTTCCTAAGGCTTCCACTAGATGTCAACAGTATTTAGAACCTTGTTTGATGCTTCTACTGTGAAGGAGGGGGAAATGAGGGCTCTTTGAGTCAGGGGTCTGGCAAAGTGCCATGAGCTGTCCACGTGAGAGTTTACATTTACATTTACATTTAAGTCATTTAGCAGACGCTCTTATCCAGAGCGACTTACAAGTTGGTGCATTCACCTTATGATGTCCAGTGGAACAACCACTTTACAATAGTGCATCTAACTCTAAGGGGGGGGGGGGTTAGAAGGATTACTTTATCCTATCCTAGGTATTCCTTAAAGAGGTGGGGTTTCAGGTGTCTCCGGTTAGACCTTCGTTCCATCGCATTTCTACAGACAAAGGAATTCTCCGGTTGGAACATTATTGAAGATTTATAATAAAAACATCCTGAAGATTGATTCTATACATCGTTTGACAGTTTCTACGAACTGTAATATGACTTTTTGTCTGAACTTTCGCATGGACTTTCCCGCACGTCGTGAGTTTGGATTGTGTACTGAACGCGCGAACAAAAAGGAGGTATTTGAACATAAATTATGGACTTTATGGAACAAATCAAACATTTATTGTGGAACTCGGCTTCCTGGGAGTGCATTCTGATGAAGATCATCAAAGTGAATATTTATAATGCTATTCTGACATCTGTTGACTCCACAACATGGCGGATATCTTTATGGCTTTTTTGGGCTCTGAGCACCGTACTCAGATTATAGCATGGTGTGCTTTTTCTGTAACGTCTTTTTGAAATCTGACACAGCGGTTGCATTAAGGAGAGGTTTATCTAAAGTTCCATGTATAATACTTGTATTTTTTATCAATGTTTATTATGAGTATTTCTGTAAATTGATGTGGCACTCTGCAAAATCACCGGATGTTTGAGGCAAAACATTAGTGAACATAACACGCCAATGTAAACTGAGATTTTTGTATATAAATATGAACTTTATCGAACAAAACATACATGTATTGTGTAACAAAGTCCTATGAGTGTCATCTGATGAATATCATCAAAGGTTAGTGATTAATTTTCTCTCCATTTCTGCTTTTTGTGACTCCTCTCTTTGGCTGGAAAAATGGCTGTGTTTTTTGTGAATAGGTGCTGACCTATCATAATGATATGTTGTGCTTTCGTCGTAAAGCCTTTTTGAAAATCGGACACTGTGGTGAGATTAACAACAAGTTTATCTTTAAAATGGTGTAAAATACTTGTATGTCTGACGAATTTTAATAATGAGATTTCTGTTATGAATTTGGCGCCCTGCACTGTCACTGGCTGTTGTCAAATCGATCCGGTTAACTGGATCCCAGCCATAAGAAGATATGCAAATTGCTATCATACAAACTGAGGCAGCATACTTTGTGAAAATTAATATGCATAATTCTAAATTTTTTGGCCACTACTGTACAGTGCATTTGGAAATTATTCAGACAACTGGACTTTTTCCACATTTTGTTATGGGACAGCTATATTCTGAAATGTATTCATTTTGATTTCTCAATCTACACAATGACAAAGCAAAAACAGGTTGAGAATTTTTGCAAATTTATTTAAAAAAATACAAAACTGAAATATCACATTCTCAGTATTCAGACCCTTTTACTCAGTGCTTTGTTGAAGCACCTTTGGAAGCAATTACAGCCTCAAATTATCTTAGCTATGACGCTACAAGCTTGGCACACCTGTATTTGGAGAGTTTCTCCTATTCTTCTCTGCAGATCCTATCAAGTTCAGATGGATGGGAGGGTCGCTGCACAACTACTTTCAAGTCTCTCCAGAGTAGTTCGATCAGGTTCAAGTCCGAGCTCTGGCTGGTCCACTCAAAGACTTGTCCCGAAGCCACTCCTGAGTTGTCTTGGTTGTGTGCTTAGGGTCGTTGCCCTGTTGGAAGGTGAACCCTTGCCACAGACAGGTCCTGAGCGCTCTGGAGCAGGTTTTCATTAAAGACTGCTCTGTACTTTGCTCGGCTCATCTTTCCCTTGATTCTGACTAGTCTCACAGTCCATGCCACTAAAAAACATCCACAGCATGACGCTGCCACTACCATGCTTCACCATAGGGAGGATGCTAGGTTTCCTCCAGATGTGACACTTGGCATTCAGGCCAAAGAGTCCAATCTTGGTTTCATCAGACCAGAGAATCTTGTTTCTCATGGTTTGAGAGTCCTTTAGGTGCCTTTTGGCAAACTCCAAGCGGGCTGTCATGTACCTTTTACTGAGGAGTAGCTTCCGTCTGGACACTCTACCATAAAAGGCCATTACTGTTGGAGTGCTGCAGAGATGGTTATCCTTCTGGAAGGTTCTCCTATCTCCACCGAGGAACTCTAGACCTCTGTCAGAGTGAGCATTGGGTTCTTGGTCACCTACCTGACCAAGGCCCTTCTCCCCAGATTGCTCAGTTTGGCTGGGTGGACAGCTCTAGGAAGATTCCAAAATTCTTCCATTTAAGAACGATGGAGGCCACTGTGTTCTTGGGGACCTTCAATGCTGCAGACATTTTTTGGTACCCTTCCCCAAATCTGTGCCTCGACACAATCCTGTCTAGGTCTACGGACAATTCCTTCCACCTCATTCCTTGGTTTTTGCTCTGACATGCACTGTCAACTGTGGGACCTTATATTGAAAGGTGTGTGCCTTTCCAAATCATGTCCGATCAATTGAATTTAGCACCGGTGGACTCCAAACAAGTTGTAGAAACATCAAGGATGAGCAATGGAAACAGGATGCACCTGAGCTTAATTTCAAGTCTCAAAACAAAGGGTCTGAATATTTATTTACATAAGGTATGTTTTTTGCTTTTGTAATAAATTTGCAAACATATTTTCAAAAACTGTTTTTACTTTGTCATTATGGGGTAGTGTGTGTATAAGTGACGTATATTTTTTCATACATTTTGGAATAAGGCTGTAACGCAATTTTTTGGGGAAAAAAGTCAAGGGGTCTGAATACTTTCCAAATGTACTGTATATCGTATAATTATGGAAGAGCAAAACAGACTGGCCTGTTGGTGAGACCACATGGCTGCCAACTTGTGGCTCAGCACCATGTGGCACTACTCACCATGAACTTCTGCACGCTGATGGGGAAGGTGGCAGAGTACAGCAGGATCTGACGGCCCTTGCCCAGGAAGCTGATGATATCCTCGATGAGCACCACAAAGTCCTGAGACAGCAGCTTGTCCGCCTGTGAGGAAGAGATTACATTATTATTAAAAGGAGCATTAGCAGAGTTCTAAAAAGTATCTATTAATTTGCTACTACTGTTACGTAATTGACATACGGCGCTGGTTGCAGGGGAAAATATTACACGTAGCTCCTTTAACCTCTTTGGTAGATAGATACACCAGAACAGATTTGATGGGCCCTGATGAAGAATAGTGCATGGCTTGTAACAAAATAGCTCATGGACTGATTCTCTGGAGTCATCTACAGTAGCTGAGTATATTGAGTGGTTGATTGACTCAGGTACCACATGTATTCACACACTCACCTCATCCATCACCATCATCTGAACTCTATCCACTTTGGCCACCCCCTTCTTTATCAAGTCCAAGATCCTGCCAGGTGTGGCAATGACCACATGCACTGAGAGTGGAAAAAATATATATATCAGAAACACCACCATTACAGATGTGCAAGTGTACAGCTTTGAGGTTGTGTGACTTGTTTGTAGTGTACAGTGGGGTCCATAATTTACATCCTTGATAAAGATTAGCAAAAATTACAAATAATTCAAATACAGCACTATATTTAATGCACAAAACAAAATTGGGAAATTACATTATACTAATACAATTGCTCAGAAGGAGATTTTGTTTAATAATTAATAGCAATTAACAAATAACTTTTCTCAAAAAAGGTAGGGGGTCAAAATGATTGACACCCGTTTGCAATACCATACCATGCAAGGATAACGGCGCTGAGCCCTTTTCTAAAATGTTCTACGAGCGTTCCTAGACCATTCCTCCATACAGAATCCTTCCAGATCGTTGATATCCTTTGGCTGCGCTTACAGACTGCCCTTTTAAATTCAAACCACAGATGCGTTTCAGGTCCAGAGAGAGAGAGATGGCCATTGCACAATGTTAATTGTGGCCAATTGACAAATTCTTTGCGAATGTTGATGTGTGCTTGGGGTTACGGTCTTGCTGGAAGATTACGTTCAAGTGTCAGCCTCCTGGGCAGAGGCAACCAGGTTTTTGATAAAATGTCCTGGGTACTGGATAAGGTTGATGATGCGGTTGACCTTAAGGGCCCCAGGACCAGTGGAAGAAAAATAGCCACTATACATCAAAGATCCTCCCCCCCACTATAATTTACAGTACGTATGGGATTCTTCTCTGCACATGCACTCATGTCAATGCCAAAACCCCCACTGGTGTGGCCAAAGAGCTCTATTTTGATGTCATACAACAAATAAACATCTAGAGTTTGCTAAATGACATTGGCACTTGAATTAGAACTGGTGCTATGGTCAGACGACATGAAAATAGAGCTCTTTGGCCACTCACACCAGAGGCATCGAAATGAGAACGCATTAGCAGAAAATAATCCCAGACCCACTGTAAAATATTGTGGTGGATCTTTGATGTTTTGCTTCAACTGGTACTGGGGCCCTTGTTAAGGTCAACGGCATCATGAACTTTACCCAGTACCAGAACATTTTAGCCAAAAACCCGGTTGCCTCTGCCAGGAGGCTGACACTTGATTGCAAGTCGATCTTCCAGCAAGACAATAACCCCAAGCATACATCAAAGAAATGGCCATTTGGCCACAAAAATCAACATTTTGCAAAGGCCATCTCAGTCTCTGGATTTGAAACACTTTAAAAACCTGTGGAGGGCAGTCCATAAGCACAGATGAATGATAAAATATACTGTATGGAGAAATGGTCTAAGATACCTTCCAATGGTGTTAACCAACTCATAAAACATTTGAGAATAAAAATTTAAAAAAACATTGAGCACACAATATAGGCTCAGTAATTCAATTATTCAATTTTCCACAGTCATTATTGCTCATGTTTATCAAGGGTGTCTATTTCAAACCGCACTGTATATTGTACAGCTGTATTTGGAGTTTCTCCCATTCTTCTCAGCAGATCTACTCAAGCTGTCAGGTTGGATGGGGAGCCTAGCTGCACAGCTATTTTCAGGTCTCTCCTGAGATGTTCAATCAGGTTCAAGTCCGGGCTCTGGCTGGGCCACTCAAGGACATTGAGACTTGTCCCGAAGCCACTCCTGCATTGTCTTGGTAGTGTGCTTAGGGTCATTGTCCTGTTGGAAGGTGAACCGTCCCAGTCTGAGGTCTGAGCGCTCTGCAGGGAGCAGGTTTTCATCAAGGATCTCTTTACTTTGCTCTGTTCATCTTTCCCTTGATCCTGACTAGTCTCACAGTCCCTGTCGATGAAAAACATACCCACAGTATCATGCTGCCACCACCATGCTTCATCGTAGGGATGGTGCCATGTTTCCTCCAGACGTGACACTTGGCATTCAGGCCAAAGAGTTCAATCTTGGTTTCATCAGACCAGATAATCTTGTGTCTCATGGTTAGAGTCCTTTAGGTACCTTTTGGCAAACTCCAAGTGGGCTGTCATGTGCCTTCTACTGAGGAGTGGCTACCATCTGGCCACTACCACAAAGGCCTAATTGGTGGAGTGCTGCAGAGATGGTTGTCCTTCTGGAAGGTTCTCCCATCTCCACAGAGGAACTCTAGAGCTCTGTCAGAGTGAGTTTGGGTTCTTGGTCACCACCCTGACAAAGGCAGGAAGCACATGAGCTCAATTTTGAGTCTCATGGGAAAGGGTCTGAATTCTTAAGTAAAAAGGCTATTTGTTTTTTTAGATGTAATAAATTTGCAAACATTTCTAAAAACCTGTTTTCGCTTTCTCATTATGGGGTATTGTGTAAATTGCTGAGGAAAATGTTTGATTTAATTGATTTTAGAATAAGTCTAACGTAACAAAATGTGGAAAAAGTAAAGGGATCTGAATACTTCCTAAAGGCACTGTATACAGTTGAAGTCGGAAGTTTACATAGACAAATAACATTTAAACTCAGTTTCACAATTCCTGACATTTAATCCTAGTAAAAATTCCCTGTCATAAGTCAGTTAAGATCATCACTTTATTTTAAGAATGTGAAATGTCAGAATAATAGTAGAGAGAATTAATTATTTCAGCTTTTATTTCTTTCATCACATTCCCAGTGGGTCAGAAGTTTACATACACTCAATTAGTATTTGGTAGCATTGCCTTTAAATTGTTTAACTTGGGTCAAACATTTTGGGTAGCCTTCCACAAGCTTCCCACAATAAGTTGGGTGAATTTTGGCCCATTCCCCCTGACAGAGCTGGTGTAACTTAGTCAGGTTTGAAGGCCTTACTGCTCGCACACGCTTTTTCAGTTCTGCACACACATTTTCCATGGGATGAGCTTTGTTATGGCCACTCCAATACCTTGACTTTGTTGTCCTTAAGCCATTTTTCACAACTTTGGATGTTTGCTTGGGGTCATTGTCCATTTGGAAGACCCATTTGCGACCAAGCTTTAACTTCCTGACTGATGTCTTGAGATGTTGCTTCAGTATATCTACATAATTTTATGTCCTCATGATGCCATCTATCTATTTTGTGAAGTGCACCAGTCCCTCCTGCAGCAAAGCACCCCCACAACATGATGCTGCCACCCCCGTGCTTCACGGTTGGGATGGTGTTCTTCAGCTTGCAAGCCTTCCCCTTTTTCCTCCAAACATAACGATGGTCATTATGGCCAAACAGTTCTATTTTGTTTCATCAGACCAGAGGACATTTCTCCAAAAAGTAAGATCTTTGTTCCCATGTGCAGTTGCAAACCGTAGTCTGGCTTTTTTAATGGCGGTTTTGGAGCAGTGGCTTCTTCCTTGCTGAGCAGCCTTTCAGGTTGTCGATATAGGACTCGTTTTACTGTGGATGTAGCTACTTTTGTACCCGTTTCCTCCAGCATCTTCACAAGGTCCTTCGTTGTTCTGGGATTGATTTGCACCAAAGTACGTTCATCTCTAGGAGACAGAACGCCTCTCCTTCCTGAGCGGTATGATGGCTGCATGGTCCCATGGTGTTTATACTTGCGTACTATTGTTTGTACAGATGAACGTGGTACCTTCAAGCGTTTGGAAATTGCTCCCAAGGATGAATCAGACTTGGGGAGGTCTACATTTTTTTTTCCTGAGGTCTTGGCTGATTTCTTTTGATTTTTCCATGATGTCAAGCAAAGAGGCACTGAGTTTGAAGGTAGGCCTTGAAATACATCCACAGGTACACCTCCAATTGACTCAAATCATGTCAATTAGCCTATCAGAAGCTTCTAAAGGCATGACATAATTTTCTGGAATTTTTCAACCTGTTTAAAGGCACAGTCAACTTAGTGTTTGTAAACTTCTGACCCACTGGAATTGTAATACAGTGAATTATAAGTGAAATAATCTGTAAACAATTGTTGGGAAAATGACGTGTCATGCACCAAGTAGATGTCCTAACCGACTTGCCAAAACTATAGTTTGTTAACAAGAAATTTGTGGAGTGGCTGAAAAATGAGTTTTAATGACCAAAGTGTATGTAAACATCCAACTTCAACTGTGTACGTCACAAGACACCACTCTTGGTATGAAGTGATGCTGTTGGGTCTTTACCAGTCTCGTCCAGGCGCATGATGTCATCTCGCAGGTTGGTGCCACCCGTGGTGGCCATGACTTTCACTCCGCCCAGGTGCTTGCTGATCTGGATACTGATCTGGCTCACCTGCAGGGCCAGCTCACGAGTGGGCACCATCACAATAGCTTGGGAGAGAGGACGAAGTGGATATGGGTAAATATAAGAGGTATAGATAGCGAAAGTGCAAGACAATGAGGTTTGACAGAGAGGGAGGGAAAAGTAGGAAGAAGGGCGCAGTAGGGCTGGGCGGTATACTGTATTTTACGATATACCGGTATTGATGCACGGGCCGGTTTGGGTTTTTACTTTAACTTCTATAAATGGCATTTGCAGGATTGGTTTGTTAAAATGACATGCTGTGCGCAATGTCCATTTTTATAGTTTACTTCGTTACTTGAGTCATCCCTCTCTGTGCTCTCTCTCTCCATTCCTCTTTCCAAACAGACCTAGCCCTGCCCCAGGCACTCAAGGAGCGCATTGTTGATCCTCAACCACCAGACACTTGCTTTCAGTCTGCATGGTCAATGCACCACATGCAACAATGTTGATGACAACAATGCCGTTTTCACTTTGCTTCTTAATGTAGATCCACTAGCGTTCTATAATTACACCATTAGTTTGTTTCTTACATCTGCAAACAGCTAGTTTGTCTTTTCTTAGCAAGTTGGGCAAAATCTTGTTAGCCGCTAATGTGAATCGCTAGCTAATTAAATGTACTGAGTCAGAGCAAATTTAATTAGCTATACAGCCCGATAATACCAGTGATGGTTTAGACCAAAAACAGCATGTTGTTTGTGCAACAGTATCTTCTAAATCAGTGGTTCCCAAACTTTTTATAGTCCAGTACATTCAACCTCCAGCTGCGTACCCCCTCTAGCACCAGGGTCAGCGCACTCTCAAATGTTGTTTTTTGCCATCATTGAAAGCCTGCCCCACACACACAATACATTTATTAAACATAAGAATGAGTGTGAGTTTGTCACAACCCAGCTTGTGGGAAGTGACAAAGAGCTCTTATAGGACCAGGACACAAATAATAATCAATCATTTTGCTCTTGCATCTTACATATAAAACCTTATTTGATTACAAAAAATGGTGAATAACTCACCACAGGGTACTGAAGGGTGTGCTTGAAAGGATGCACATAATTCTGCAATGTTGGGTTGTATTGGGGAGAGAGTCTGTCTTAAATCATTTTCCACACAGTCTGCGCCTGTATGTAGTTTTCATGCTAGTGAGGGCTGAGAATCCACTCTCACATACAGTGGGCAAAAAAGTATTAGTCAGCCAACACAATTGTGCAAGTTCTCGCCACTTAAAAAATAAGAATGAAGGCCTGTAATTTTCATCATAGGTACAGATTTCAACTATGACAGACAAAATGAGAAAAAAAATCCCAGAAAATCACATTGTAGGATTTTTTATGAATTATTTGCAAATTATATGGGGAAATAACCTCAAACATTTGGGCTAAGCCATATCCTGACTTCTGTATTTACCTATCTGACTCATGCCACAACGCATACTTGACTGGTCGTCACGTGCAGTCGCGACGGATCAGTATCTGTGATATTTGTTTCCAGGTGACATCTCCATTTCGTGTTTGAATCGTTTTGTAGGCACCCTATCCTCTCTTGCTCCTCCACTCGTTACCTGTATTAATGCACCAGTTTGAACTTGTTATCATATAAAAGACACCTGTCCACACCTCAAACAACCAGTCACACTCCAAACTCCACTATGGCCAGACCAAAGAGCTGTCAAAGGACACCAGAAACAAAAATGTGAGACCTGCACCAGGCTGGGAAGACTGAATCTGCAATAGGTAAGCAGCTTGGTTTGAAGAAATCAACTGTGGGAGCAATTATTAGGAAATGGAAGACATACAAGACCACTGATAATTCCCTCGATCTGGGCTCACGCAAGATCTCACCCCATGGGGTCAAAATGATCACAAGAACGGTGAGCAAAAATCACAGAACCACACGGGGGGACCTAGTGAATGACCTGCAGAGAACTGGGACCAAGTAACAAAGCCTACCACAGTAACACACTACACCGCAGGACTCAAATCCTGCAGTGCCAGACGTCCCCCTGCTTAAGCCAGTACATGTCCAGGCCCGTCTGAAGTTTGCTAGAGAGCATTTGGATGATCCAGAAGAAGATTGGGAGAATGTCATATGGTCAGATGAAACCAAAATAGAACTGTTTGGTAAAAACTCAACTCGTCGTGTTGGAGGACAAAGAATGCTGAGTTGCATCCAAAGAACACCATACCTACGTGAAGCATGGGGGTGGAAACATCATGCTTTGGGCTGTTTTTCTGCAAAGGGACCAGGACGACTGATCCGTGTACAGGAAAGGATGAATGGGGCCATGTATCGTGAGATTTTGAGTGAAAACCTCCTTCCATCAGCAAGGGCATTGAAGATGAAACGTGGCTGGGTCTTTCAGCATGACAATGATCCCAAACACACCGGGCAACGAAGGAGTGGCATCGTAAGAAGCATTTCAAGGTGGCCTAGCCAGTCTCCAGATCTCAACCCCATAGAAAATCTTTGGAGGGAGTTGAAAGTGTTGCCCAGCAACAGCCCCAAAACATCACTGCTCTAGAGGAGATCTGCATGGAGGGAATGGGCCAAAATACCAGCAACAGCGTGTGAAAACCTTGTGAAGACTTACAGAAAACGTTTGACCTCTGTCATTGCCAACAAAAAGGTATATAACAAAGTATTGAGATAAACTTTTGTTATTGACCAAATACTTATTTTCCACCATAATTTGCAAATAAATTCATAAAAAATCCTACAATGTGATTTTCTGGATTTTTTCCCCTCATTTTGTCTGTCATAGTTGAAGTGTACCTATGATGAAAATTACAGGCCTCTCATCTTTTTAAGTGGGAGAACTTGCACAATTGGTGGCTGACTAAATACTTTTTTGCCCCACTGTAGGTACGTGGTTGCAAATGGCATAAATGTCTTAACAGCACAATTTGCCAAGGCAGAATACTCTGAGCGCAGCCCTATCCAGAAATCTGGCAGTATCTTCTGATGAAATAAAATTTTCACAGAACCGCTTGTTGCAATTTCGATGAGGCTCTCTTGTTCAGATATCGACAAGTGGACTGGAGACAGGACATGAAAAGGGATAACGAATCCAGTTGTTTGTGTCGTCCGTTTCTGGAATGTACCTGAGTAACTGCGCACCCAGCTCACTCAGGTGCTTCGCTATATCACATTTGACATAGTCCGTAAGCTTAACTTCATTTCCACACAAAATATCATACAGTGATGAGACCTGCGTGCTGTCCTTGTTAACGCAGACAACAACAAAAAAGAGCTCCAATTTCTTTATATCAGCGCCTCAATTTGGTCCCGCACATTGAATATATAGTTCCTGGAGAGTCCCTGTAATCCTAGATTCAGATCACTCAGGTGAGAAAAAACATCACCCAGATAGGCCAGTCGTGTGAGAAACTCGTCATCATGCAAGCGGTCAGACAAGTGAAAATTATGGTCAGTCAAGAACTTTAAGCTCTCAATTAAAGAAAATGTTTCAATACTTTGCCCCATGATAACCAGCACTCTTCTCTGGGCTCCCGAGTGGTGCAGCCATCCAAAGCACTGCATCTCAGTGCTTGAGGCGTCACTACAGACGACCTAGTTCGATTCCAGGCTGTATCACAACCGGCCGTGATTGGGAGCCCCATAGGGCGGCGCACAATTGGCCCAGCGTCGTCCGGGTTTGGCCGGTGTAGGCTGTCATTGTAAATAAGAATGTTAACCGACTTGCCTAGTTAAATAAAATGTGTTGTAAAAGCGTTACATGGTCGCTGCCCATATCATTGCACAGTGCAGAAAATACATGAGAGTTCAGGGGCCTTGCTTTTACAAAGTTAACAATTTTTCACTGTAGTGTCCAAAATGTCTTTCAAGCTGTCAGGCATTCCCTTGGCAGCAAGAGCCTCTCAGTGGATGCTGCAGTGTACCCAAGTGGCATCGGGAGCAACTGCTTGCACGCTCGTTACCACTCCACTGTGTCTCCCTGTCATGGCTTTCGCGCCATCAGTACAGATACGAACATAAGCAGGAGCTACGTTTGGCTACATACGGACCGTTAGTGGTATTCCCGCGAGAGAGTAATGGTTAATGTGATTGGATGTTAAATTATTTGACTAGGCTACCTGTATTTGACATTGTGGTGTTATTTCGCTGAACACTAGATGGTTACATTTTATTTTTGGCAGTGAAACGAGGCTACTCGGGCGAGAAATAAAATCCTCACCCAAATGTATAGCCCCGTTGGAAAATATAAATGGACTGTTTGAAAATGTGAAGAGAAAAATATATTTTTTAATATGAAATGTGAATCACATTCTAATTTACGTACCCCCGACGGCATTGCGCGTACCCCAGTTTAGGAATAAATCAAAGAGAAATACATGAAGCAAGAATATGTTAGCTACATGAAGTAGCTAAGAGAAAACATTCAGTGTAGCCAAAGATTATAGCATCCTCTAGGAAATAGACATTTTGGTTCCTACCCTGTCACAATAACTGCTCCCTGGCATTTTCATTTATTGTTATGTCAAACACTGTATTCAAAGTGCCCACTATTATATTCTAACAATGGAATTAGAAAAATCTTCTATTTCCATGATTCCAAAGGTTCACCCAAGTGTTTTGCTCAAAAGTGAAATTGCAAATTCAAATAAAATGTTATTTGTCTCATGCGCTAAATACAACAGGTGCAGACCTTAAGAAAAACACTTTTAAAAGTAAGAGAAGCACATATAACTAAAGAGCAGCAGTAAATAACAATAGCGGGGCTATATACAGGGGATACCGATACAGAGTCAGTGTGTAGGGGGAACCGGTGTCAAAGTAATATGTACATGTAGGTAGCGTTATTAAAGTGACTATGCATTCGTAGAGTTATTAGTGACTTTGCATGCGTTAAAGTGACTAGATAATAACAGAGCAGCAGCAGTTTAGAAGGGG
>NC_036869.1:25536369-25614128 GCF_002910315.2 Salvelinus sp. IW2-2015 | reverse complement strand
AGCCATTTGATAGATGTTCAGGAATCTTACGGCTTGTGGGTAGAAGCTGTTTAGAAGCCTCTTGGACCTAGACTTGGTGCTCTGTTATCGCTTGCCGTGCGGTAGCAGAGAGAACAGTTTATGACTAGGGTGGCTGGAGTCTGACAATTTTTAGGGCCTTCCTCTGACACCGCCTGGTATAGAAGTCCTGGATGGCAGGAAGCTTGGCCCCGGTGATGTACTGGGCCATACTCACTACCCTCTGTAGTGCCTTGCGGTCGGAGGCCGAGCAGTTGCCGTACTAGGGTTACATCACTGCCGTCAGGATGCTCTCGATGGTGCAGCTGTAAAACCTTTTGATGATCTGAGGACCCATGTCAAATCTTTTCAGTCTCCTGAGGGGGAATAGGTTTGTCGTGCCCTCTTCACCACTATCTTGGTGTGCTTGTACCATGTTAGTCTGTTGGTGATGTGGACGCAAAGGAACTTGAAGCTCTCAACCTGACTTCCTCCCAATAGGCCGTCTCATCGTTGTTGGTAATCAGGCCTACCACTGTTGTGTCATTGGCAAACTTAATGGTGTTGGATTCATGCCTGGCCGTGCAGTCATGAGTGAACACGGAGTACAGGAAGGGACTGAGCACGCACTCGAGGGACCCCCGTGTTGAGGATCAGTGTGGCGGATGTGTTGTTAGTCCAGGATCCAGATGCAGAGGGAGGTGTTTAGTCCCAGGGTCCTTAGCTTAGTGATGAGCTTTGAGGGCACTATGGTGTTGAATGCTGTTCTGTAGTCAATGAATAGCATTCTCACATATGTGTTCCTTTTGTCCAGGTGTGAAAGGGAAGTGTTGAGTGCAATAGAGATTGCACCATCTGTGGATCTGTTGGGGCGGTATGCAAATTGGAGTGGGTCTAGGGTTTCTGGGATAATGGTGTTGATGTGAGGCATGACCAGCCTTTCAATGCATTCCATGGCTACAGTGTGAGTGATGCGGGTCGGTAGTCATTTAGGCATGTTACCTTAGTGTTCTTGGGCACAGAGACTATGGTGGTCTGCTTGAGTGTAGGCGTAGTGACGCCTCTTGCACTGAGATGCAGTGCCTTAGACCGCTGCATCCATGTGTGAACTATTTAACTGTACTAGAATGCTTAAAAGGCCACAAACTTTAAATAAATCGGTATCGTTTTTTTTGGCAAGGAAAATATCTGAATCGGCCAAAAATGTCATATCGGTGCATCACTAATTACAACCAAATACTTTCCATGTCTGTATAAAAATAATTCCCTCAATGAACCAGGGATCTGGTGGCTAAGGTGGACGAGGTAGCTGTCTAAGCTGTTTATCTATTTGTAAAGGTTAAAATATTCAGTGTTCAGGGGAGATCTTGACAGCATAAGAGTTACTTGTCAATTAGGCTATTCTAGGAATATTTTTGTAACTTTATCAAGATTACATGACCAGTATTGAATAGAGGAGAATCCTAGCCAATTTGAGCGCTTGAGAGACTTTCACAACTGGAGTATGCAGTATAGGTTTCATCAACTGTGCACCCGTACCAACTGCATGTCGGCCATTTGCGATTATACACCAGTGGCGGTGGAAAGTTATTTTAGGACATGACAACGACATTAATACATGCTAATAGCTAAATAGTTAACTAGCAAGAACCAGCCAAACTACACTATTAGTTTGTAAAATATCAATTGTCCATGCTGAGCAAATGTAATTTCTCTCGCTCCTCTGGCAACGGCCCACGCAGATGATGCACATACCATAACTTTTCCTGGACTTTCATTGCTGACCAAAAATGTGCTATAACTGGGCAAATGACTCACTAACTAGCAATGAATATCAACAAATCGCGAATGCATGATATAAAGACCGCTCGGGCCTGTCAATGCAGGTCTACAATATAAAAAATAGTCTGACAACAAAAATATAGATTTAAGTTGTCCGTATGGACAAATAAATAAAATCTCACGCAAAAACCACTATCAAAGCTGCCAAATAACTACTGAATGGGAAAAATCCTTTCCATTTCATTCAGCTAAGTTCAATTATATTCTTACTATAAAATCATAATATAAAACAATGGCACAGGACCAAAATCGATTGGGGGGGGGTCACAAAAAGAAAATGGAACTGAGGGGCCGTAGTCGCTCATGGGTCTGCGTACCCACATCCGTACATAAAATAAATTTCCTGCAATTAGAATAAATGTTGCCGTTTTAAAGCAAGTTCGCTGCAATTCAATTCTACACATTTTGCCATGGGGTAGAGAAAAAAACTTAATTGTATAACTAAATTCATGCTATTCTGTGAAATTGGTCCACAGGTCTACAAAAGGGGGGCCGCAGTTGCCCATCCCTGGCCTATGGCATGGCGCATAGCCAGATAACATACAGTAGGCCAACTCATTCTGTTCTTCTGAAATACATTTTCTTTATATCATGTTTCTTTAGACCAGCCTAAAATAATGGATGTATTGCGATGGTGTATATCAAATTGATGTATTACTTTTTAAAGCACAAGCCACGCATCAGCGGCTTGTATGCGGAGGCCAGGAGATGCTAAATGTGTTTATGTTAATTAACAGTCCATTACTGTGAGACCGGTTGTCTTTATGTCCGCCACAGCTCTAGGCACCAGGGGAAAATGTTAGCCTGGAGCCCTGAGTAGTAGAGATAAGTAGAGTAAAAAAAGGAGGGAAAGAGTCATGTGAAGCGCCTCATCTCACCCTGTATATAGTCCTTCTTCAGGTCTATTCTCTCCAGCATGGGGATGAGGTAGGCCCCACTCTTCCCTGTTCCATTCTTGGCTCGGGCCAGGATGTCTCGTCCTGACAAGGCTATAGGAATGCTCTCCTCCTGAAAGGTGACAAACTCTGGTTTAACATATCGTAGCACTAAAAAATACAAGGCTATTGTCAAAATATGTAACATTATCACTATGACAAACTACCAAATGTCAAGACTTCAGTTATGCAGAACTTTAAAGACTTTAAAGAAAGTCCAGGATCTTAAGCTCAACAAATTCGTAACATATCATACGAAATGGATGATGTAGTACACAAAAACTGGGACCCTTTATGGCTCGTGAGCACCACTCAAAACTATTGGCTGAAATGATACAAAAGTTCAGGCGCATCACATTAAAGTAGCTATATAGGTTATAGGCATCAGAAACAGGAGCCAATTTACAGCAAGGGAATCCCCCGGTTTCAAAGGTGATCAGTGGGCAGAGAAGCTCCCAGTGAGTGTCGTACCTGGATAGGGGAGGGCTTCTCCCAGCCCATCTCAAAGATGCCCATCAGGAGCTCCCGCTTCAGACAGTAGTCCTCAAACTCATTTCCCTTAGTGGATGTTACATCCTGGGACACAGCAAAGAAGAGGTTAGACATCAGAAGTACCAGATTTGATTAAAATTACACTGGGAAAATCCTGTGAGTTAGTGAAACAAAGCATGCTGCATTGTACCATGACTTACAGAGGTTCTGACTCTTGTGTCTTTGGGAGGGAGCTGTAGGCTCTTTTTCCAGTCATCTCCATACCTGATGAAGGGCACCAATGAGAAGAGTGCAATTAACCAGTTAAATGTAACCGAAAATTGAATTTATGTAATCCCCAAAATATTTATCATGAGGGCTAAACAATAACTAGCAATGCTGCTTACTCAAAAGGTTACAATCTGACCTTTCAGGAAAAAAAAAAAATAGGGGTTGTCACTTGGACACAAGCTACAGTACAAATATGATCAAAATGAAATATTTTATGTATTTCCTATTCAAAACTGTATTCATAGGTTTCTAAATATAGTATTATCAAATTATAAAACCACCATCTATAAGATTTCACCTTCCTTATACAGTGCAGACTTTCAGATTTAATTTGAGGGTATTTACATCCAAAATCGGGTGAACAGTGTAGGAATTACAGCACTTTTTATATGTGGTTGTCCCTTTTTTAAGGACCAAAAGTAATTGGACAATTGGCTGCTCCATGGCCAGGTGTGTGTTATTCCCTCATTAGTTCATTTACAAGTAAGCAGATAAAAAAAGGTCTCGAGTTGATCTCAAGTATGGCATCTGCAATCTGTTGCCGTTTACCCTCAATATGAAGTCCAAAGAGCCATCACTGCCAGTGAAGCCATCATTAGGCTGAAATCAAAACAAACCCATCAGAGAGACAGCAAAAACATTAGGCGTGGCCAAGTCAACTATTTGGTACATTCTTAAAAAGAAAGAACGCACTGTTGAGCTCAGGAACACCAAAAGGTCCAGAAGATCACAGAAAACAGTGGTGGATGACAGAATAATTATTTCCCTGGTGAAATAAAAACCCCTTCACAACAGTTGGCCAGATCAAGAACACCCTCCAGGAGGTAGGCGTATCTGTGTCAGTCAACAATCAAGAGAAGACTTCACCAGAGTACATACAGAAGGTTTACCAAAAGATGTAAGCCTCAAAAAAAGGAATACCAGATTAGTTTGCCAAAAAACATTAAATAAATACATGTACATTCCTGGAACAACATCCTATGGACAAAGATCAATTTGTACCAGAATGATGGGAAGAGTATGGAGAAGGGAAGGTACTGCCCATGATCCGAAGCATACCACCTCATCTGTGACGCATGGTGGAGGTAGTGGTATGGCGTGGGCATGTATGACTGCCAATGGAATTGGTTCCCTTGTATTTATTGACGTGACTGATGACAAAAGCAGCAGGATGAATTCTGAAGTGTTTAGGGCTATATTATCTGCTCAGATTCAGCCAAATCCTTCATAACTCATTGGATGGCGCTTCACAGTGCAGATGGACAATGAAGCGAAACATTCTGCGAAAGCAACCCAATACTTTAAGGCAAAGAAGTGGTATGTTCTGTAATGGCCAAGTCAATCACCTGAATCCAATTTAGCATACATTTCACTTGCTGAAGGCAAAACGCCCCAAGAACAAGCAGGAACTGAAGACAGCTGCAGTAAAGGCAGAGCATCACCAGGGAAGAAACCCAGAATCTAGTAATGTCTATGGGTTCCAGACTTCAGGCAATCATTGAATACAAAGGATTTGCAACCAAGTATTAAAACTCACAATTTAATTTATGATTGTTCATTTGTCCAATTACTTTTGAGCCCCTAAAATTGGGGGGCTATGTATATAAAAAAAAGTAATTCCTACACGGTTCATACAATAATTGACAAAACCCTTCAATTAAAGATGAAGTCTACACTTAAAGCACATCTTGATTGTTTCCTTTCAAATCCATTGTGGCGGCGTACAGAGCCAAAATTATGCATATTGTGTCACTGTGCAAATACTTATGGACCTGACTAACTAAAATACATATGTGTATGTTTAGTGGAGAATATACAGTATGTGTGTATATTTTCTAAAAGGTCCCTCTTGATCAGAATGTCTGCCCCCATCGCTGTGAAGATCTCAAAGCTCTAAAATCTGAATTATTTTAGATGAATGGCTACAAATCGATCTCTGAATGTGCTACCGTGATGAAACCACTCACTCCTGCTGCACTACAACGTAATGATTGCAGGCATGTGTGATGTAAGGTTCAACCAGAAGTTGGACAGTCAGAAGAGCAAATGAAATGGTATAAGACACATCCCAGCTTCAAGTGGTTTCAGATTTCACATCCTACGACACACAGGCTCAGAAAACAACAGTGTCCGTGGGAACCAAGGCTATCGCTCAACGCAAGCCATTTTGATCCATGGTATCCACAGAGCGATTTATAAGCAAAAATGTTGGTCGGAACCGGTACCAGAACCATGCAGGTCTTCTAAGAGGGTATTAAGAAAACACCTGAACACACTCACTGCTGATTTTTTTTWAAACTAAAACTCTACTGGGTAATCACTTCTAAAACATGGTATGAAAGTAAAATATACTATACAAGCAGCACACAATTGGGGTGAAACAAGTGTGTAAGAGAAATGTGTACCTAATGCCAGTTCCCTCCAGGGCAGCACCTGCTTTCTGGGGTGCACCTACAGCCTTGCTTAACAGAGAGCCCAGGACGAGGGGTCCTGATTGAGGAGAGGCCGGTTTAGGCACCCCCCTAAGCTGCCCGTTCTGCTTGTTCAGTCCCATGCCGATAGGGCCAAGGTTCTCCGTTCTTGCGGATGCCATGTCTTTCTGTTGCTTTTACTCTCAAAAGATTTACGTCTTACCCTCCCTTATTTTTTTTCTTCCTTTTCTTAAAAAGCCTCTTCGAAAGTAGACGAGTCTAAAATAAGCATTAAACAATATTCTCCATTATTTTTAGTCCAAAGCTTTCACAACAGAAGTATATTTGTAGTTGTTACATATACACATGTGCAGTTTAGTCCCCTTCAGAGTTCACTGATGTATGAAAAGTCTTAATACAAGAGCTCTTCCAAATGAAGAGCTATATGCATTCAAATGCATAAATATTTTATACCTGCACACAATATAAAAAAATGGTATGTAAACAAGTATCAAGGAGTTTAAGTCCTGCAATAGAACTGCTAAGACAATTTGAACCGAGGGAATAGTATCAGTAATATAATCTTTGTTCAAAAGTTAAATCTCCTTCTTTGATTAAACATTTCCTTGCTTTGCGTCGAGTCCCTTTGAATTGCGCAACATCGATATCCTTGTAAAAGGTTTTTCAAACCTTTGGAGAAATATTTATCCAAAATAATATGGTCCTTATTGTCCAATATTTGTTTTCCACTCTGTGTGTATATACATGTCCATCCACATGTGAAAGTAGTTTCCTGATGTTGAAAATCAAATAAAGGGTAATTGTAGTCCAAAAAGCAAAACAGCTTTATGTTCCCCTCTGTCTGTCCTGTTTGTTTCAGCTGGGTCTCCCTCCTCTCTTGTTGACACCACAGGTCTTCTGTCAAAGTGTGTGGCTTTGTGTGTGAGTCTGGCAGAATTCAGCTCAAGCCTGTGTCACCTGACAGGAAGAAGGAACAATTGATTTAGTAGTCAGGATGAACACTATATAGGCCAAGCCCTAGACTTTGCTTTAAAACGTAATACAATGTAGAATAGATGCCCGAACATTTTGTTCAAGTCCCCAACTACATCATGTAAAATACGTATTTGGCTGGCAGGCACAAGGTCTAGTGTTGGCTTGGTGGATCAGTCTGTAGTGTATTCCAGTTAACTCGTGTAGGGCATGACCACAGATGACAAAATAGTTGTCTACACTACAAGCGCATACAGTTAGGGACCAGATCATAGACGTGCGAAACTTTAGGTTATAAAGTCAACAGGATGTGGGACCCATCGAAACGTTATAACGTGCGAAGTTTGAAATTACTTTGAAAAAATTTGAAGCATCTGCATTTAAATGAAAGTTAAGTCCAAATGTATGGACAACTTAATTTAAAAAAAGTAACTGGCATAACGTTAGCTACGAAAATGAATAGTTAGATGCGACCTACCTAGCTAGCCAAATAACGTTAGTAGCTATGCTGGGGTAGCACTGACATTCAATGCAAGTTAGCTCATTTTATAGCTAGAAAACTGATCGAACAACAGGGGTGCCCTTCTAGGCCAAATAAAGATAGGAAGTCTGCTAATGTTCCAGTCAGTAACAGTTAGTTGGCTTCGAGCGCGATTTGATTTAGTGCGACAAAGGCCATTCATATTGCCAACTTTAGAGGAAGATATTTAGTTAGCCAGTTAACTTTGCCATCTAGCTAGCGTTAGCTACCTACTGACGTTACGTTAGCCACGCCAGCTTTGACGAAAACATACAAGTTGGCTAGCGTAGCTACATTAGCTAGCAAGCTACATAACAGTACTGTAAATACTAATTTATTTAGCTAGCATTACATCACAGATGAGTGGTTATATATGATTTATTTATATATGCCAGGTTAACGTTATATTGAATTGCCATTAGCCAGCTAGCTCGCTATCTAGCCAGTTTCATCAACTTGGATGGCTACCGGGCAGTCGTTTTCAATGTCTGACAGGATTAGCTAGCTGCCTAGCGAAAGTCGACTCATTTGAAATATTTATAGCTAATGCAAATTGAACATAAAAGACCGAAACGCTCACCTTTCTCTCACTCTGATGTTATATATCACATTTTTTTTGCGGCAGATCAACACTTTACCGTTTGATTAAATTCACTCCAAATAAAACGTCTCTATTGTGTTAGTTCTTGCTAATTCAACATGGTCGCATTCTTCTTCGTCCTCTCCGATTTAAATCACATGCCGTTCCAAAACGATGCTGCCATCTACTATTGCAATACCTACACAACATCATCTCCACACAGATATTATATATGGAATAATCGGGATATATTGTATAAAAATACTTATTTGTTTTTAGAATATTGGTTCCGAAATAATATCCTATTGGTGAGCCAACTGGTAAATGCAGAGGGTCTTTTACTCAGTTATAAGGAATTCTTATCACTTTACAAGGTCCCTGTAACACCTAAAGATTTTGCAATTGTTTTAGATGCCATTCCCTCAGGTGTTGCTTTGTTATTCAGGAACGTGTCAAGACCTGGCCCTCAGAGCCTACCTTCCGTTGACCCTGTTGACTCATCAGTAGGAAAGATTTGTTTCTCTTTTGGTCCATTCAACAACAGAGCGATACGAACCTTGTTTCAGCAGGATGTTGTATCTATATGCCTTATTGGAATGGATTTATTGATAATATCTGTTGGGGGAAAGTTTGGATGTTGCCACACACATACCTACTTGATGACAAAATTAAGGAAGTTTCCTTTAAAATTATTCATAAATATTATTCTGACAACCACTATATGAAGAAGTTTAAGGAAAACGTCAACTGAAATTGCTCCTTTTGTAATGACCACCCAGAAACAGTGTTGCATCTTTTTTGGCATTGTATTCATGTAAGAAAACTGCGGCAAGACATCAGTAGATTTATAATTGAACACATTTATGAAGATCTTACACTATTGTGGAGAGATGTACTGCTTGGATTCTTTACCTACGATAGAAATAAGCTGAAACATTTTTATGTAATTCATTTCATTAGTCTTTTGGCCAAATTTCATATTCACAAATGTAAATTTACAAACAAAAAAACACATTTTCTTACCTTACAAAAAGAAATTGAACTGTATTTTAAGACAATTAAATACTCTACTAACAAAAAAGCTGTTAGAATAATGAATGTATGTATGTCCCTTAAGATCCTTGTGTAATGTGATATTGTACACCCTAGCCCCGCCCCCAGCCCCAATTGTCCTTTGTATATTATTTATATATAATTGTGTTCCCACATGTACTTCCTATATTGATTTGTTGTTAATAATAACAATAATAAATAAAATTAAAAAATATATATTTATTACTGTAATGAAACAGCAGGGAGCAGGTCTCGAACCCTCGACCTTCTAGCCCGAAGTCCAGCGCGCTATCGACTGTGCCCCAAAAGCATGCTCGTGCTGCATGCTACTCCCTCCTTTCAAAGAGCGCGTCCTCGTGCTAGCTTGCGACTCTACGTCTTACAGGAACGCGCTCACCGGCCAAGCACACGCACTGTCGTGGATGCAAGGTCCGATCACTTCTGACACCAGTGTAATGAAACAGGAAGGGAGCAGGTCTCGAACCCTCAACCTTCTAGCCCGAAGTCCAGTGCGCTATCGACAAAAGCATGCTCGTGCGGCAGAGTCGATTTCCGCGCTTATAAACCCAGGGTCGTTACACTACAAATAAAAAAAGATATACCTGCACAACATCATAAAAGGATTTTCGGGTAATAAAGGTTCACAGCATTCTGCTTCCGGCGAACTACTTCCTGTTTTGAGCAGTTGGTCATATGTTGGTATTGCTAGAAGTATCGTGTATAAACACGATGGTCTTTGTGGGCAGAACTGAAAAAGCGTGTGCGAGCAAGGAGGCCTACAAACCTGACTCAGTTACACCAGCTCTGTCAGGAGGAATGGGCCAAAATTCACCCAATTTATTGTGGGAAGCTTGTGGAAGGCTACCTGAAACGTTTGACGCAAGTTAAACAATCTAAAGGCCATGCCACCAAATACTAATTGAGTGTATGTAAACTTCTGACCCACTGGGGATGTGATGAAAGAAAGAAAAGCTGAAATAAATCGTTCTCTCTACTATTATTCTGGCACTTCACATTGTTAAAATAAAGTGGTGATCCTAACTTACCTAAGATAAGGAATATTTACTCTGATTAAATGTCAGGAATTGTGAAAAACTGAGTTTAAATGTATTTGGCTAAGGTGTATGTAAACTTCCGACTTCAACTGTAATATATAAATATATATATATATATATATATATATACAGTGGGGAGAACAAGTATTTGATACACTGATGATTTTGCAGGTTTTCCTACTTACAAAGCATGTAGAGGTCTGTAATTTTTATCATAGGTACACTTCAACTGTGAGAGACGGAATCTAAAACAAAAATCCAGAAAATCACATTGTATGATTTTTAAGTAATTAATTTGCATTTTATTGCATGACATAAGCATTTGACTTGGCTGTTGACTTGGCCCGGTCTGAAAAGGAGATGCAATCTGTGATAGCCAGGCTTAGGACAGAGGTGACTGTCAGAAGAGATGACATAGATGACTGACAGAAGTCGTTTGTCTGCAGCGTTTTGTGAGATCAGATGACATACGATTCTACTCTAGGTAGATTGATTATTTTAAACCAACACATAACGATAGCTAATTATGAAATTGATGCCCTTCCTGAATTCTTATCCGTCCACATTTGGATCACCAAGACCTGTGAATAGATCTACAATCTGAGCACGTCAACCTGCCTTGCCTTCTGCTGATTTAATATCTGTATGACTGCTACAATCAACCTATTTTACACTGACAGTCTTTTTTGTCCTTGATATCCCAGTTGTGAATGAATATGTTGGTTTAGTTTTTTTTAAATTGAAAAGTTGATAACCTAATTGTTTGTTGAATGTTAATCAATGATCTGTTCCTTGTCATTTCGTCACCTGTTGTTCACTACTTCATTGGTGGGCACAGCTGTCTTATTTTTTGTGTGTTGACAACACTTGACCCCATCTCTACATCGTATATGCCTACAAGCGGATGTCACGACATGTGCCGTCATAATGTGATGAAGACGAAAAAGACAATGTTTGAGAATTTTTGAAAAAAATAACTGTCTTGCATTTGTTCAATAGTTTCTGTCGTTCATTTGAACCTAATCCTGCTCATTCAAGATTGCTTTAATCTTGTGTAATGAGCCAAGTTACACATAAAGTTTAGGATGAGTATTTTAGTAATTGTACATTTCCTGTTCTCTACACATTGAAGTTCAGATTACTTTTCCAAACACACACACACACACACCCCACCACACACACACACACACACACACACACACACCACACACCTGTATATACTGTTACAATAAATATATACAGTGCATTTGGAAGTATTCAAACCGCTTGACTTTTCCACATTATATTACGTTGGAGCCTACATGTTCCAGACCGCACGCGCAAGTTGATTTGTCCACCACACCAAGACACACAGGTTGAAATATCAAAAAACAAACTCTGAAGCAATTATAAATTTGGGGACAAGTCGAAAAGCATTAAACAAGTATGGCAATTTAGCTAGCTAGCTTGCTGTTGCTAGCTAATTTGTCCTGGGATATTAAAACATTGGGTTTTATTTTACCAGAAATTCACAAGGTCCGACAATTAATCCACAGATAAAACGGTAAACCAAATTGGTTTCTCGTCATCTCTCTTCCTTCCTTCCGGCTTCTTCTGTACTTCTTCTTTGGACTTTCTATGGCGGTTGGTAACCTACTTTAAGATGCATTACCACAACCCTACGGAGGTGTGGCCCTCAGTTCATCTTTCATCACCTACGTGTGGGTATATGCTCCTAAAAACCAATGAGGAGATGAGAGAGGCAGGACTTGCAGCGAGTTAAGGTTCACAAATAGAACCAAGTGTCTATTTAAGCTGATGCACGCGAGCAGTGTGGGTGCAATGATTGAATAACATGTATGTGTACATTATTTTTGCAACGCTCGCACATGCAACGCAAGCGGTGTGTGTCAGCATGGTATTCTAAAATGGATTAAATAATTGTTTTCCCTCATCAATACACAATACCTCATTATGACAAATCAAAAAAATATTTTTCTACTTTGTCAATATGGCCAAACAGGACAATGACCACACCAAGGGCTATTTTACCAAGAAGGTGATGGAGTGCTGCATCAGATGACCTGGCCTCCACAATCCCCCGACTCAACCAAATTGAGATGGTTTAGGATGAGTCAAACTCAGAGTGAAGGAAAAGCAGCAACAAGTGTTCAGCAAATGTGGAAACTCCTTCAAGACGTTGGGAAAAGCATTCAGGTGAAGCTGGTTGAGAGAATGCCAAATGTGTGCAAAGCTGTCATCAAGACAAAGGGTGGCTATTTGAAGAATCTCAAAATAAAATCTATTTTGATTTGTTTAACACTTTTTTGATTACTACATGATACCATATGTGTTATTTCATAGTTTTGATGTCTTCACTATTATTCTACAATGTAGAAAATAGTCAAAATAAAGATAAACCCTTGAATGAGTAGGTGTTCTAAAACTTTTGACCGGTATTGTATACACATACATACAAATACACATACTACATACATACATACATACATACATACAGTGGGCTCCAAAATTACTGGCACCCCTGACTGGCAATGCACAAACAATACTTAAAAAAATATAAACAATATAATTATAGAGATTAACTCAAAATACCAACATGTGAGAAATACTGTACTTTTTTTAATGTTTCAATGGAACCAACCAAAATCATACAATTATTTAAAACAAAATAAATTGAACCAAAATCAAGGTTCATAATTATTGGCACTCCTCATTTAGTACTTAGTGCAACCACCTCTGCAAGGATAACAGCATGGAGTCTTTTCCTGTAATGTTTGACAAGGTTAAGGAATACATTTGGAGGATTTTGGGACCACTTCCTCTATTCAGATCCTTTCAAGATCCTTCACATTCTTGGGTTTGCGCTTATCAACTGCCCTCTTCCACTCAGCCCACAGGTTTTCGATTGGATTGTGGTCCGGCGACTGAGATGGCCATGGTAGAACATTGATTTTGTTGTCACAGAACCATTTCTGTGTGGATCTTAAGGTATGTTTCGGGTCATTGTCTTTTTGGAAAGTCCAACTACAGCCAAGTCCCAGCCTTCTGGCAGAGGCAACCAGATTGTCAGCCAAAATTGCCTGATACTTGGTGGAATTCATGCCATCAATCTTAACCAGTGCCCCTGGAATTAAAACAGCCCCAAAACATCACTGACCACCCTCCATATTTCACCGTGGGTATGAGGTACCTCTCCTTGTATGCATCTCTGTTTCGACGCCAAACATGCCGATGCTGTATCTGACCAAAACGTTCAATTTTGGTCTTATCTGACCAGCTTTTTGGGGGAGGCTTTTTGGGGGAGGTAAGCGGGGCTCTCAGGAAACCGGGATGACCGGGGAGGCCGCCCTGCTAACAGACAGATTACTGAGGGGCTGGGAGGTTACCGTCGTGGTAGGCTGCCTGACAGATAACCCGCGGAATTGCTCAAAAAAAGTGTTCAACGCGTGGTCATGGCGTTCGGCCAACCTTCTGGAACCCTTCCATTAGACCATGAAGCAACTCCTCGTGCCGTCCAATGGTGGCTCCTTGGGAGGAGATGGCATTGCGGAGCTGGTCCGAGTCTGCTGGGTCCGTCATGGCCAGTTCGTACTGTCAAGGCTCAGGAGAAGACCCAGATGCAGACAGTTTCAAAGTAACAAAAGTTTTTACAAAAACAGGGGGGCAGGCAAATGACAGGTCAAGGGCAGGCAGAGGTCAGTAATCCAGGGTGGTGTGACAAGGTACAGAACGGCAGGCAGGCTCAGGGTCAGGGCAGGCAGAATGGTCAAAAACCGGGAAAGCTAGAAAACAGGAACTAGAGACAGACAGGAGCACAGGGGAAAAAACGCTGGTAGGCTTGACGAAACAAAACTAACAGGCAACAGACAAACAGAGAACACAGGTATAAATACACTGGGGATAATGAGGAAGATGGGCGACACCTGGAGGGGGATGGAGACAAGCACAAAGACAGGTGAAACAGATCAGGGTGTGACAGGGAGAAAGACATTTGCTGAAGGGAAATAAGCATCAACTTTTGATTTCCTTAAGGACACACATTTTCACAAGATCTAAATTTTTTGCCAACATATTGCTAAGGTGTGTGCAATTAATATTAAACATAGTGGATCCAGGCATGCGGTAGCATTGAGCAACAGACAACACCCAACAATCATTGATCAGGGTCCCTCTAAAGTAGTGCCAGACATTGTTGAGAGACACCTGCCAGGTTACGGAGTGAGCCTTACACTCGTATCCTCCAACAATCTAATCATTACCCAGAGCCACTGCATAAAGGAGAGGCAGAGGCAGAGAGGGGATATGGGGAAAGTGGGAGATGGAGCTAAAAAAGGAAAGAGAAGGTGTGGAGGTTGAAGGAATGAAAATGACGAAACATTTAGAAAAGAGCAGAGCAAAGAGCAGGGCACGCATATTGATCACATCTTTACTAATGTTGCAGAAATCTGCTCTAAAGCAGTATCCACACCCATAGTGTGGATCACTAAAGAAGTAGTGATCATAATATAATAGCTATATCTTTAAAAACAAAGTTCCAAAGACTGGACCTAAAATTGTGTATAAACGATCATACAAGTGATTTTACAGTGATTCCTATGTCAAAGATGTGAAAAAAATGTGTTGGTCTGATGTGTGTAGTGAGGAACATCCGGATGCTGCCCTTGAAGCCTTTTWAAAAAAAACTGCTTCTCCCAGTTATTGTTAGGCATGCGCCCATCAAGAAACTGACTGTTAGAACTGCCAAATCCCCATGGATAGATGAAGAATTTAAAAACTGTATGGCTAAGAGGGATTAGGCAAAGGGAATAGCAAATAAGTCACAACAGACTGGCAAACATACAGTGAATTGAGAAATCAACTAAACTAAACAAAAAGAAGAAGAAACTATACCATGGAACAAATATAAATTATATAAAAAATTATAGCTATTGAGTACTTTAAATTAAATTCTACGCAAAAAAGCAAACTTGGCTCCATCCTTCAAGGCAGATGCCTTGTTCATAACAAAACCATTATATTTTCTGTTGACAAGATTAGCTAACTTAGGTATGACATTCAAACAACAAACGCTGAGCCTTCATCTTCATGCATAATGGACCAAATAATGAAAGACAAGCACTGTAGTTTTGAGTTCCACAAAGTGGGTGTGGAAGAGCTGAAGAAATTGGAGGGAGGTGGAGGTCATTACCCAAGAAGGCCGCTACCCAAGAATAGCAGAACACCCTTTAATGGTTAAAACAACTGGCCAATCAGACTGTTACAAGGTTGAGCAAACTTTGGGAAAAAATAGTGTTTGATCAAATACAAAGTTATTTTACAGAAAACAAATTAACAACAGACTTTCAGCATGCTTATAGGGAAGGTCACTCAATGCTCGGCACTAACACAAATGACTGGGCTGAAAGAAATTGATAGTAAGAAGATTGTGGGAGCTGTTTTGTTAGACTTCAAATACAATTGTATTAGTCACATGTGCTGAATACAACAGGTGTAGACCTTACAGTGAAATGCTAACTTACGAGCCCCTAACCAGCAATGCAGTAAAATAAAAATAAAAAATACTGATAAGAATAAGAAATAAAAGTAACAAGCACAGTTGAAGTCGGAAGTTTACATACACCTTAGCCAAATACATTTAAACTCAATTTTGAACAATTCCTGACATTTAATCCAAATAAAATTCCCTGTCGTAGGTCAGTTAGGAGCATCACTTTATTTTAAGAACGTGAAATGTCAGAATAATAGTAGAGAGAATGATTTACTTCAGCTTTTATTTCTTTCATCACATTCCCAGTGGGTCAGAAATTTACATACACTCAAGTTGGGTCAATTGTGGCCCATTCCTCCTGACTGAGCTGGTGTAACTGAGTCAAGGTTGTAGGCCTCCTTGCTCACACACGCTTTTTCAGTTCTGCCCACAAATTTTCCATGGGATTGAAGTCAGGACTTTGTGATGGCCACTCCAATACCTTGACTTTGTTGTCCTTAAGCCATTTTGCCACAACTTTGGAAATATGCTTGAGGTCATTGTCCATTTGGAAGACCCATTTGCGACCAAACTTTAACTTCCTGACTGATGTCTTGACTGATGTTGCTTCAATATATCCAAGTAATTTTCTCTAATCATGATGCCATCTATTTTGTGAAGTGCACCAGTCCCTCCTGCAGCAAAGCACCCCCACAACATGATGCCGTCACCCCCGTGCTTCACGGTTGGGATGGTGTTCTTCGGCTTGCAAGCCTCCCCCTTTTTCCTCCAAATATAACGATGGTCATTATGGCCAAACAGTTATATTTTGGTTTCGTCAGACCAGAGGAAAATTCTCCAAAAAGTATGATCTTTGTCCCCGTGTGCAGTTGCAAACCGTAGTCTGGCATGTTTATGGCGGTTTTGGAGCAGTGGCTTCTTCCTTGCTGAGTGGCCTTTCAGGTTATGTCTATATAGGACTCGTTTTACTGTGGATATAGATACTTTTGTACCTGTTTACTCCAACATCTACACAAGGTCCTTTGCTGTTGTCCTAGGATTTATTTTCACTTTTCGCACCAACGTACGTTCATCTCCAGGAGACAGAACGCGTCTCCTTCCTGAGCGGTATGACGGCTGATTTGTCCCATGGTGTTTATACTTGCGTACTATTGTTTGTACAGATGAACGTGGTACCTTCAGGCATTTGGAAATTGCTCCCAAGGGTGAACCAGACTTGTGGAGGTCTACAAAAATCTTTTCTGAGGTCTTGGCTGATTTATTTTTTATTTTCCCATGATGTCAAGCAAAGAGGCACTGAGATTGAAGGTAGGCCTTGAAATACATCCACAAGTACCAATTGACTCAAATTATGTCAATTAGCCTATCAGAAGCTTCTAAAGCCATGACATCATTTTCTGGAATTTTCCAAGCTGTTTAAAGGCACAGTCAACTTAATGTATGTAAACTTCTGACCCACTGGAATTGTGACACAGTGAATTATAAGTTAAGTAATCTGTCTGTAAACAATTGTTGGAAAAATGACTTGTGTCATGCACAAAGTAGATGTCCTAACCGACTTTCCAAAACTGTAGTTTGTTAACAAGAAATTTGTGGAGTGGTTAAAAAACAGGTTTTAATGACTCCAACCTAAGTGTATGTAAACTTCCGACTTCAACTGTAATTAAAGAGCAGCAGTAAAATAACAATAGCAAGACTATATACAGGGGGGTACCGGTACAGAGTCAATCTGCGGGGGCACCGGTTAGTTGAGGTACTATGTACATGTGGGTAGAGTTATTAAAGTGACCATGCATAGATGATAACAACAGAGAGTATCAGCGGTGTAAAATGCAAATAGTCTGGGTAGCCATTTGATTAGGTGTTCAGGAGTCTTAATTCTTGGAGGTAGAAGCTGTTAAGAAACCTCTTGGACCTAAACATGGCGCTCCGGTACCGCTTGCCATGCGGTAGCAGAGAGAACACTCTATGACTAGGGTGGCTGGAATCTTTGACATTTTTTAGGGCCTTCCTGACACCGCCTGGTATAGAGGTCCTGGATGGCAGGGAGCTTGGCACCAGTGATGTACTGGGCCATTCGCACTACCCTCTGAGGCTGAGCAGTTGCCATACCAGGTGATGCAACCAGTCAGGATGCTCTCGATTGTGCAGCTGTAGAACCTTTTGAGGATCTCAGGACCCATGCCAAATATTTTCTTTTTTTTCCTAAAGTCCACAATCATCTCCTTTGTCTTGATCACGTTCAGGAAGAGGTTGTTTTCCTTGCACCACATGGCCAGGTCTCTGACCTCCTCCCTATAGGCTGTCTCATCGTTGTCGGTGATCAGGCCTACCACTGTTGTGTCATTGGCAAACTTAATGATGGTGTTGGAGTCGTGCCTGGCCATGCAATCATGAGTGAACAGGGAGTATAGGAGGGGGCTGAGCACGCACCCCTGAGGGGCCTTGTGTTGAGGATCAGCATGGTGGATGTGTTGTTACCTACCCTTACCACCTGGGGGCGGCCCGTCAGGAAGTCCAGGTTCCAGTTGCAGAGGGAGGTGTTTAGTCTCAGTGTCCTTAGCTTAATGAGCTTTGTGGGCACTATGGTGTTGAACGCCGAGCTGTAGTCAATGAATAGCATTCTCACATAGGTGTTCCTTTTGTCCAGGTGGGAAAGGGCAGTGTGGAGTGGGCAGTGTGGAGTGCAATAGAGATTGCATCATCTGTGGATCTGTTTGGGCAGTATGCAAATTGGAGTGGGTCTAGGGCAGGGCTGCCCAACAGGACAGTAGATCTCTCTTCCTGGAGATCTACTGTCCTGTAGGTTTTCAGTCCAACCCTAATTTAGCATATCTGATTCAGCTAGTTAATGTCTTGTTGAGCTGCTAATTAGTAGAATCAGGTGTGTTAAATTAGGGTTGGACTGAAAACGCACAGGACGGTAGATTACATTTTTTATTTATTTTAATTCACCTTTATTTAACCAGGTAGGCCAGTTGAGAACACGTTCTCATTTACAACTGCGACTTGGGCCAAGATAAAGCAAAGCAGTGCGACAAAAACAACAACACAGAGTTGCACAAACAAACGTACAGTCAATAACACAATAGAATAGAAAAATCTATATATGCAAATGTAGAAGAGTAGGGAGGTAGGCAATAAATAGGCCATAAAGGTGAAAATAATTACAATTTAGCATTAATACTGGAGTGATAGATGTGCAGATGATGATGTGCAAGTAGAGATACTGGGGTGCAAAAGAGCAAGAGGGTAAGTAATAATATGGGGATGAGGTAGTTGGGTGTGCTATTTACAGATTAGCTGTGTACAGGTACAGTGATCGGTAAACTAATCTGACAGCTGATGCTTAAAGTTAGAGAGGGAGATATAAGACTCCAGCTTCAGAGATTCTTGCAATTCGTTCCAGTCATTGCCAGCAGAGAACTAGAAGGAAAGGCGGCCAAAGCAAGTGTTGGCTTTGGGGATGACCAGTGAAATACACCTGCTGGAGCGCGTGCTACGGGTGGGTGTTGCTATGGTGACCAGTGAGCTGAAATAAGGCGGGGCTTTACCTAGCAAAGACTTATAGATGACCTGGAGCCAGTGGGTTTGGCGACGGATATGTAGTGAGGGCCAGCCCACGAGAGCATACAGGTCGCAGTGGTGGGTAGTATATGGGGCTTTGGTGATAAAACGGATGGCACTGTGATAGACTACATCCAGTTTGCCGAGTAGAGTGTTGGGGGCTATTTTGTAAATGACATCGCTGAAGTCAAGGATCGGTAGGATAGTAATTTTTATGAGGGTATGTTTGGCGGAATGTGTGGAGGCTTTGTTGTGAAATTGGAAGATGATTCTAGATTTAATTTTAGATTGGAGATGCTTAATGTGAGTCTGGAAGGAGAGTTTACAGTCTAACCAGACACCTAGGTATTTGTAGTTGTCCACATAATCTTGGTCAGAACTGTCCAGAGTAGTGATTGATGCTAGTCGGGCGGGAGGGTGCGGGCAGCAATCGGTTGAAGAGCATGCACTTAGTTTTACTAGCATTTAAAAGCAGTTGGAGGCCACGGAAGGAGTGTTGTACGGCATTGAAGCTCGTTTGGAGGTTTGTTAGCACAGTGTCCAAAGAAGGGCCAGATGTATACAGAATGGTGTCGTCTGCGTAGAGGTGGATCAGATAATCACCAGCAGCAAGAGCAACATCATTGATATATACAGAGAAAAGAGTCGGCCCGAGAATTGAACCCTGTGGTACCCCCATAGACTGCCAGAGGTCCGGACAACAGGCCCTCCGATTTGAGAAACTTAACATAGAGCTCCAGTCAGTTTTAGAATGCGTAACTAGCAATAGGCTGGTGATAAATATCTCAAAATCTAAAAGCGTAATTTGGGGGACAAATCACTCGCTCAACACTAAACCTCCTTTAGATCTATTATTGAATAATGTTGCGATTTAGCAAGTGGAGGAGACTAAGCTGCTGGGTGTAACCCCATATAGCAAGCTGACATGGTCAAAAATATAGACTCAATGGTTGCTAAAATGGGAAGAGGTCTGTCCATGATAGGGCGTTGCTCTGCCTTCTTGACATCTCAGTCGACCAGACAAGTCCTACAGGCCCTAGTTTTGTTGCACCTGGACTACTGCCCAGAAGTGTGGTCATGTGTGGCAAAGAAGGACATACAGTAGGTAAATTGTAGTCGGTCCAGAACAAAGCAACTCGTATCGCACTTAGATGTACACAGAGGGAAAGTGTCAGTAACATGCATATCAGTCTCTCCCTTCTCAAAGTTGAGGAGCGATTGACTGCATCACTATTGGTCTTTGTGCGAGGTATTGATTTGTTGAAGGTACCGAACTGTCTATTCAAGCAGTTGGCACACAGTTCAGACACTCATCGGTACAACACAAGACATGCAACCAGAGGTCTCTTCACAGTTCCCAGGTCCAGAACAGAGGCTGGGAAACGTACAGTATTAAATAGAGCTGTGACTACATGGAACTCTGCCACTCCAGGTAACTCAAGCTAGCAATAAAATCAGTTTAATAAAACAGATAAAAGAACACCTTATTGCACAAAGGGAACTGTGAAGAGACACAGCCATTTTTATAATATATTGTATTTTAATTTGCACTGTTCTATGTATTAGACTTAGATATTGTGTGTATGTACTGATATGTAGGCTATGCGTGACATTTTAAATGCATGTATTTCAGTCCTTGACTAATAATGTTCTGTACTATGTATTGTCATGTTTCATGTGGACCCCAGGAAGAGTAGTTGATGCTTTTGCAGCAGCTAATGGGGATCTTAATAAATACCAAAAGGCGATGAAACAAAGAAGAGGACAAGAAGAGAGACTAATAAACAATTGGTTCAGCTAAAACTCAACGCTAGTCCCCAACAGTAACAGAAAAACAGGAAGCCTCATGGTTTCTTTGGGCCGAACTTCTGCTTAATGGGAGGCTGGACCACACTTTTTAATGTGGGGACGAAAACCCTATCCAGAAATCCACCCGTGGCCTTTACCCTCTATGCACATGGGAAGATCTGAGTGGACTGAATAGGTCCTCTCATAGGCTAGGTGGAATATTTTGCTTTATTATTTACACCTATTCAATTCTTTCAGATCTTCACAAATGCATAGGCGGTAGGGGCTACAGATACATGTTGGGTTGAGTTTAACTCTCGTTATATGTCTATCACACCTACTTGACATTGGGTGAACCAATTGCAGCCACTGAGAGCAGTGTAAATATGCCAGGAAAGTGTCAAATATGCCAGATAACAAGTGAGAAGTGAAGCAAGTGATAACAAGTGAAAAAATCTTTGGAGGGAGTTGAAAGTCYGTGTTGCCCAGCAACAGCCCCAAAACATCACTGCTCTAGAGGAGATCTGCATGGAGGAATGGGCCAAAATACCAGCAACAGTGTGTGAAAACCTTGTGAAGACTTACAGAAAACGTTTTGAATCTGTTCATTGCCAACAAAGGGTATATAACAAAGTATTGATTGCTGTTGCTAGCAGTTGCTAGGGACATTCCTGGAAGAAGCTGCTAGCTAACAAGGAGTGTCTAGTTGGCAGAAGAGAAGAAGGGACAAAGAGGGACAAAGTGGGACAAAATAAGGACAGAAGAAAAGGGAAAGGGACATTAAGGTGAAGCAGTCCTCTAAAGACACAAAAGACAATAATACAAGAAACAACACTTCTATTGCCTCTCCCTCTACGATACGCACTTCCGGGTTGGACGAGTAGTTGCATTCCGCTTTGCTCCACAGGTAGTATTACATTTCATTTCATTACAGTACAACAGTTTGATTTGTTATCTTAGCTGGCTACATAGCCGTCTTTGTATCCAAGATAATTGTGTAGTCTAGAGTAATTGTCGAGGTTACCTAGCCAGTTAGAGGTTACCTAGCCAGCTACACTTTCAAACAAAGTCAACAACGCAGCCACTGCTAGCTAGCCTATTTCACCAGCCAGCAGTACTTATACATTTTAGTCAATAAGATTTTTTGCAACGTAAGCTTAACTTCTGAACATTCGAGACGTGTAGTCCACTTGTCATTCCAATCTCCTTTGCATTAGCGTAGCCTCTTCTTGCCTGTCAACTATGTGTCTGTCTATCCCTGTTCTCTCCTCTCTGCACAGACCATACAAACGCTTCACACCGCGTGGCCGCTGCTACTCTAACCTGGTGGTCCCAGCGCGCACGACCCACGTGGAGTTCCAGGTCTCAGGCAGCCTCTGGAACTGCCGATCTGCGGCCAACAAGGCAGAGTTCATCTCAGCCTATGCTTCCCTTCAGTCCCTCGACTTCTTGGCACTGACGGAAACATGGATTACCACTGATAACACTGCTACTCCTACTGCTCTCTCCTCGTCTGCCCACGTGTTCTCACACACCCCGAGAGCTTCTGTCAGCGGGGTGGTGGCACTGGGATCCTCATCTCTCCCAAGTGGACATTCTCTCTTTCTTCCCTGACCCATCTGTCTATCGCCTCCTTTGAATTCCATGCTGTCACAGTTACCAGCCCTTTCAAGCTTAACACCTTATCATTTATCGCCCTCCAGGTTCCCTTGGAGAGTTCATCAATGAGCTTGACGCCCTGATAAGTTCCTTTCCTGAGGATGGCTCACCTCTCACAGTTCTGGTGACTTTAACCTCCCACGTCTACCTTTGACTCATTCCTCTCTGCCTCCTTCTTTCCACTCTCTTCCTCTTTTGACCTCACCCTCTCACCTTCCCCCCCTACTCACAAGGCAGGCAATACGCTTGACCTCATCTTTACTAGATGCTGTTCTTCCACTAATCTCATTGCAACTCCCCTCCAAGTCTCCGACCACTACCTTTATCCTTTTCCCTCTCGCTCTCATCCAACACTTCCACACTGCCCCTACTCGGATGTATCGCGCCGTCCCAACCTTCGCTCTCTCTCCCCCGCTACTCTCTCCTCTTCCATCCTATTCATCTTCCCTCTGCTCAAACCTTCTCCAACCTATCTCCTGATTCTGCCTCCTCACCCTCCTCTCCTCCCTTTCTGCATCCTTTGACTCTCTATGTCCCCTATCCTCCAGGCCGGCTCGGTCCTCCCCTCCTGCTCCGTGGCTCGACGACTCATTGCGAGCTCACAGAACAGGGCTCCGGCAGCCGAGCGGAAATGGAGGAAAACTCGCCTCCCTGCGGACCTGGCATCCTTTCACTCCCTCCTCTCTACATTCTCCTCTTCTGTCTCTGCTGCTAAAGCCAATTTCTACCACTCTAAATTCCAAGCATCTGGCTCTAACCCTAGGAAGCTCTTTGCCACCTTCTCCTCCCTCCTGAATCCTCCTCCCCCTCCCCCCTCCTCCCTCTCTGCTGATGACTTCGTCAACCATTTTGAAAAGAAGGTCGACGACATCCGATCCTCGTTTGCTAAGTCAAACGACACCGCTGGTTCTGCTCACACTGCCCTACCCTGTGCTTTGACCTCTTTCCCCTCTCTCTCCAGATGAAATCTCGCGTCTTGTGACGGCCGCCGCCCAACAACCTGCCCGCTTGACCCTATCCCCTCTCTCCTCTCTTTTCCGACCATTTCCGGGACCTTCTCCCTTACCTCACCTCGCTCATCAACTCATCCTTGACCGCTGGCTACGTCCCTTCCGTCTTCAAGAGAGCGAGAGTTGCACCCCTTCTGAAAAAACCTACACTCGATCCCTCCGATGTCAACAACTACAGACCAGTATCCTTCTTTCTTTTCTCTCCAAAACTCTTGAACGTGCCGTCCTTGGCCAGCTCTCCTGCTATCTCTCTCAGAATGACCTTCTTGATCCAAATCAGTCAGGTTTCAAGACTAGTCATTCAACTGAGACTGCTCTTCTCTGTGTCACGGAGGCGCTCCGCACTGCTAAAGCTAACTCTCTCTCCTCTGCTCTCATCCTTCTAGACCTATCGGCGCCTTTGATACTGTGAACCATCAGATCCTCCTCTCCACCCTCTCCGAGCTGGGCCTCTCCGGCGCGGCCCACGCTTGGATTGCGTCCTACCTGACAGGTCGCTCCTACCAGGTGGCGTGGCGAGAATCTGTCTCGCCACCACGTGCTCTCACCACTGGTGTCCCCCAGGCTCTGTTCTAGGCCCTCTCCTATTCTCGCTATACACCAAGTCACTTGGCTCTGTCATATTCCTCACATGGTCTCTCCTATCATTGCTATGCAGACGACACACAATTAATCTTCTCCTTTCCCCCCTCTGATAACCAGGTGGTGAATCGCATCTCTGCATGTCTGGCAGACATATCAGTGTGGATGACGCGGAATCACCACCTCAGCGAAGCTGGCAAGACGAGCGAGCTGCTCTTCCTCCCGGGGAAGGATGCCCGTTCCATGATCTCGCCATCACGGTTGAACAACTCCATTGTTCCTCCTCCCAGAGTGCTAAGAACTTGGCGTGAGTCCTGGACAACACCCTGTCGTTCTCAACTAACATCAAGGCGGTGACCCGTTCCTGTAGGTTCATGCTCTACAACATGCGCAGAGTACGACCCTGCCTCACGCAGGAAGCGGCGCAGGTCCTAATCCAGGCACTTGTCATCTCCCGTCTGGATTACTGCAACTCGCTGTTGGCTGGGCTCCCTGCCTGTGCCATTAAACCCCTACAACTCATCCAGAACGCCGCAGCCCGTCTGGTGTTCAACTTTCCAAGTTCTCTCACGTCACCCCGCTCCTCCGCTCTCTCCACTGGCTTCCAGTTGAAGCTCGCATCCGCTACAAGACCATGGTGCTTGCCTACGGAGCTGTGAGGGGAACGGCACCTCCGTACTTCAGGCTCTGATCAGGCCCTACACCCAAACAAGGGCACTGCGTTCATCCACCTCTGGCCTGCTCGCCTCCCTACCTCTGAGGAAGTACAGTTCCCGCTCAGCCCAGTCAAAACTGTTCGCTGCTCTGGCACCCCAATGGTGGAACAAACTCCTCACGACGCCAGTCAGCGGAGTCAATCACCACCTTCCGGAGACACCTGTAAACCCCACCTCTTTAAGGAATACCTAGGATAGGATAAAGATATCCTTCTAACCCCCCCCCCTTAAAAGATTAGATGCACTATTGTTAAAGTGTTAGTTCCACTGATCATATTAAGGTGAATGCACCATATTGTAAGTCGCTCTGGATAAGACGTCTGCTAAATGACTTAAAGTAAATGTAAATGTATTGAGATAAACTTTTGTTATTGACCAAATACTTATTTTCCACCATAATTTGCAAATAAATTCATAAAAAATCCTACAATGTGATTTTCTGGATTTACTTTCCTCATTTTGTCGTTCATAGTTGAAGTGTACCTTGATGAAAATTACAGGCCTCTCTCATCTTTTTTAAGTGGGAGAACTTGCACAATTGGTGGCTGACTAAATACTTTTTTGCCCCACTGTACATATGAGATGAGTAATGTAGGGTATGTAAACATTATATTAAGTGGCATTGTTTAAAGTGGCTAGTGATACATTTTTACATACATTTCCATCAATTCCCATTATTAAAGTGGCTGGAGTTGAGTCAGTATGTTGGCGCGCGCACTAAATATATGTGGTGGCTGTTTAACATGCTGCTATGGCCTTGAGATAGAAGCTGTTTTTCAGTTCTCTCGTCCCTGCTTTGATGCACCTGTACTGACCTCGCCTTCTGGATGATAGCGGGTGATGACAAGGTGAGCGAGTGGCTCGGGTGGTTGTTGTCCTTGATGATCTTTATGCCCCTGTGACATCGGGTGGTGTAGGTGTCCTGGAGGGCAGTAGTTTGCCCCCGGTGATGCCTTGTGCAGACCTCACTACCTCTGGAGAGCCTTACGGTTGTGTGGCGGAGCAGTTCCGTACCAGGCGGTGATACAGCCCGACAGGATGCTCTCGATTGTGCATCTGTAGAAGTTTGTGAGTGCTTTTGGTGACAAGCCGAATTTCTTCAGCCTCCTGAGGTTGAAGAGGCGCTGCTGCGCCTTCTTCACAACGCTGTCTGTGTGGGTGGACCAATTCAGTTTGTCCGTGATGTGTACACTGAGGAACTTAAAACTTACTACCCTCTCCACTACTGTCCCGTCAAGTGGATAGGGGGGTGCTCCCTCTGCTGTTTCCTGAAGTCCACAATCATCTCCTTTGTTTTGTTGACGTTGAGTGTGAGGTTATTTTCCTGACACCACACCTCCGGCCCTCACCTCCTCCCTGTAGGCCATCTCGCGTTGTTGGTAATCAAGCCTACCACTTAGTGTGTCGTCCGCAAACTTGATGATTGAGTTGGAGGCGTGCATGGCCACGCAGTCGTGGGTGAACAGGGAGTACAGGAGAGGGCTCAGAACGCACCCTTGTTGGGCCCCAGTGTTGAGGATCAGCGGGGTGGAGATGTTGTTACCTACCCTCACCACCTGGGGGCGGCCCGTCAGGAAGTCCAGCACCCAGTTGCACAGGGCGGGGTCGAGACCAGGGTCTCGAGCTTGATGACGATTTGGAGGGTACTATGGTGTTAAATGCTGAGCTGTAGTCGATGAACAGCATTCTCACATAGGTATTCCTCTTGTCAGATGGGTTAGGCAGTGTGCAGTGTGGTTGCGATTGCGTCGTCTGTGGACCTATTGGGTCGGTAAGCAAATTGGAGTGGGTCTAGGGTGTCAGGTAGGGTGGAGGATATGGTCCTTGACTAGTCTCTCAAAGCACTTCATGATGACGGAAGTGAGTGCTACGGGGCGGTAGTCATTTAGCTCAGTTACCTTAACTTTCTTGGGAACAGGAACAATGGTGGCCCTCTTGAAGCATGTGGGAACAGCAGACTGGGATAAGGATTGATTGAATATGTCCGTAAACACACCAGCCAGCTGGTCTGCGCATGCTCTGAAGACGCGGCTGGGAATGCCGTCTGGGCCTGCAGCCTTGCGAGGGTTAACACGTTTAAATGTTTTACTCACCTCGGCTGCAGTGAAGGAGAGCCGCAGGTTTTGGTAGCGGCGGGCGTCAGTCGTTCAGCTGCTATTGTCTCAACATGAGCAAAAAAAGTATTTAAGTCTGTCTGTGGGAGCAAACACTCAGCTAAGAAACATTAACAGAGTCTCGGTGTCGACTTCGCATGCTTTTAGAGTGTCAGAACACAGTCAGAGGTCGTCTACATACTGAATTAACTTACTTCCTTTGGGGTGATGGAACCCTGTACATTTTGCACCAAAGCGGCTGGAATACTGCCAGAGAATCAGAAAAGCCTTGAGGCATCACAGACCAAAAACCATTTCCGATTTAAAAACGTAAAAGCAAACCAGAAACTGTGACCCGCCATACACGAGGGTCTGCGGTTGTGAGGCCGGTTGGACGTACTGCCAAATTCTCTAAAACAATGTTGGAGGCAGCTTATGGTAGAGAAATTAAAATAAAAATTATCCGGCAACAGCTCTGGTGAACATTCCTGTTTCAGTATGCCAATTGCACACTCCCTCAAAACTTGAATATCTGCACATTTTAGAGTGGCCATTTATTGTCCCGTGTAATTCTCATGCTGTTTATTCATCTTCTTGATATGCCACACCTGTCAGGTGGATTGATTATCTTGGCAAAGGAGAAATGCTCACTAAGATGGATGTAAACAATTTGTGCACAAAAATTTGAGAGCAATATGCTTTTTTGTGCATATGGAACATTTCAGGGATCTTTCATATGAGCTCATGAAACATTGCGGCACCAACACTTTACATGTTGCGTTTATATTTTTGTTCAGTGTATATTTGCCCCAAAATATATTGGGGATTGGAAAGGATGCAGATAATGACATTGATGGAAGCCACAATCTATCTGCAAGAGTGAAGCTGATCTACTCCCTAAAAAATAAATAATGGCAACACTGCCATGTTGATCTGAGCCCTGCTGTTGGAAAATCTCATTAGTGTCCGACTTTCGGCTGTCACAGTTGCACCTCCCCTGACTTCACTCCTAGACTGTCGTCTATTCGGTTGCTTTAGCCTTACCACTCAAACGCGCCCTCTCTCTCTCTGCTGTGTCCACTGAGCCGATGGGCCCGCCCTGCAACCTCATTGGATCTCATTGGATAACGCTGGGCATCACAGGATGCTGCCGAGTGGAGGACAGCTCATAATAATGTCTGGAATGGAGTGAATGGAATGGTCTCATACACATGGAAAACGTGTTTGCGTTCAATACAATTCCATTCCAGCCATTACTGTGAGCCCGTCCTCCCCAATTAAGGTGACACCAGCCACCTATGCTGGGCAGGACACTAGCTGTCACTCAAATGCGAGGGGCTGAAGCTCATTGGTTAGAACTTAAATGACTAGGGAGCTCACCCCCGTTGGGGGAAATGTAGGGAACATGGCATGACACAGCTTCAAGAAAACAGTCACTTTCAAACTAGGGATTTTGTGGCTAATTGAGGTAAAACAGTAATTCTGCTCATAGATTATGCATGTGTGAACTACACATTGACACTTCCAGCACAAAGCTGGAGGTTTAATAAATACTTTCTTAGTCACCAAAGTAACAGAGCATGTCTTTAAATGAATTATTATTACAATCCAGATCAAAATTCATAACATTCATTAAATGGTTAGCTGTGTCAATGTTGACAGTAGCTAGGTTTCCTTCCATCCACAAAGAAAATATACATTTTCCCACCAGTGGTGCATTTCCAACAAACAGACTTGTTGCGGATAACAATCAGTGCATGGTGATATAGTGCACACAAAATGTACTTTTTTGCTCAAGTTTTCATGTACCAAATAAAAATCTAAAGTTCAATGTGTTTCCATCGCATTTAACTCTACCGATAGTTGTCACTTGTCACAAACACTGTTGCGTTAAATAGCAAATGTGCCCACTCTGGTCTTGGCACGTGTACTCTAGCCAACAGCTGGCAGATACTGTAGGCTAGTCTACATGATGAGATTATTATTATGGATAAGAGTGATAATATTTGTATTTGTCAAACGGCAGTCAAGCACTGATCATCATGTCACCAGAATAAGACCCTTGATATTTATTGGAAAGGAGCATCAAGATCACTGTGCATTTTCACCACTCTGTGAAGTTCATCATTTATTTAATCTGTAGCCTAATAAACTGTATGGTTTCCCAAGTCGCAGTGGGAGCACCACACACCATATCATCTCGTGATTCAGTTTACTTCGATATGGTTATTATATACATTTTTGCGCATAAAAAAGTGTTTTCACTGCCATTTCTCGCATAATTCATTTTACAGACAAAAAGAACCGATGTTGAACGAACCAATTATCTGTCGGCATTTTATAAAACCTCCAGAAATGGGTCTAATAACATTTTGGTTAAAAAAAAGTTGAAAATATATTTTAACATTGGACCATGCATATAGCCTATGCACAGTCTATATTATCAGATGTGCTATCGGCAATAAGAATTATCACCTGTAGACCAACTGATGAAGCATAGTGGCTATAAAATGTACATAGGCCGAAGCATGGGGTTTGTCCATCTGCATTTACCCCATTGGACACTACTATGAACCTGGTAGCAATGTAAAACTGGGATCCCCTCTTTCTTTTAACAAAGGCCAAAACAGCTTTCAAAAGTTTTCCTGCGATTGCATTAAACATTGTTGTGCATTTGATTGCTTGTCAGAATACATCTGTCCCTCCTATGGCTCTAGCAATTTCAATGAGCCTTCGAGAATGAACGCACAACAAGCTGACTAGGTAAATCGGTCAACTATTCTACTATGGGGTTGTTTGATTTGTTTCATTAATAACATTACAAAAATAGTAGCACTTAAAAGTTACATCCAGAGTGATAAAATATAGGCTTTGAATACATTTTTCCAGCAGCTACAGTAGGCTATACACCGCTGTCAGATTTGAGCACTGATGTGGTGTGCATGATAGACTACTTCATTCCCTTTATCTGAACTTCGGAGTGTCATCAATAATCATGCATGTCAGTTCAGTGCACACAGAGTCACAGAGAAAATAAATATTTGAGAATAAATGTATTTGAGAATATATTTCGTAGAACAGACATGCTTCTGTCCGTATTAGGCATTTCCAAGTCAAAAAAGATGACTGGTGTTCCAAGGTTTGTCAGTCATGAAAGGTAATAGATAATAATTTTTGTGTTCTGTAAGTAGTAAGTACATTTGACATCTAGCCTTAAATACAACATGATATTTTTCCAAAACAGTAACCCAAACAAAAACATGTCCATGTTCAATCAAGTAATTTCCACACTCATACGCTGCTGGTCAACATCACCTTGTCAATACAGTACTGTAGTTATATCTTGTAAATACATAACAAACAAGCTTACATAATTCACCACACACACACTTGAAGTACCTACAGTGCCTTCGGAAAGTATTCAGACCCATTGAACCTTTAATGGGTCTGAACATTTTGTTACATTACAACTTTATTCTAGAATGGATTAAATAAAACAAGTTCCTCAGCAATCTACACAATACCCCATAATGACAAAATGAAAACCGATTTTTCGAAATCTTTCAAATGTATACATATATATATATATTTTTAACATAAATACCTTATTTACATAAGTATTCAGACCCTTTGCTACGAGACTTGAAATTGAGCTCAGGTGCATCCTGTTTCCATTGATCATTCTTGAGATTGTTAGGTACTAAGTAATGACTGGTAACAGGTGTAGGAACTGTGCCTACCTTATTTCTGGTGCAGGCTCCTGTTTCACTGATTCGGACTCTGTAGTTCGCAGCACCAACTGTTAGGTTCTAAATAAAGAGTAAAAACTCACGAACGATTAGTAAAGCTCAAACCAAGTTTATTCACCCACTGGGTCACACAGCTGCATAAGACCAAGACATATTCACACAAGCACTGGTATTTAACCCTTCCTTCTATGTTGAGTCTCCTCCTTACATCTATGAATAGCCAATACACCTCTGTTGCTTTATTCCCCCCTTTTCCTCCCCAATTTCGTGGTATCCAATTGGTAGTTACAGTCCTGTCCCATCGCTGCAACTCCTGTATGGACTTGGGAGAGGCGAAGGTCGAGAGCCGTGCATCCTCCGAAACACATCCCAGCCAAGCCGCACTACTTCTTGACACAACGCCCGCTTAACCCGGAAGCCAGCCACACCAATGTGTCGGAGGAAACACCGTACACCTGGCGACTGTCTCAGCGTTCATCGCGCCCGGCCCGCTACAGGAGTCGCTAGTGCGTGATGGGACAGGAACATCCCTGCCGGCCAAAACCTCCACAAATCCGGACGGCGCTGGGACAATTGTGCGACCTTGCAAGACAGAATTTTAGTGATATCTGTTCTTCCTCACTTCATCTGACCTCTGCCCAAATTCCTCACTCCTCCCCAACTCACAGCTGTCAATCAATCAAGTTTATTTTATATAGCCCTTCGTACATCAGCTAATATCTCGAAGTGCTGTACAGACACCCAGCCTAAAACCCCAAACAGCAAGCAATGCAGGTGTAGAAGCACGGTGGCTAGGAAAAACTCCCTAGAAAGGCCAAAACCTAGGAAGAAACCTAGAGAGGAACCAGGCTATGAGGGGTGGCCAGTCCTCTTCTGGATTATAACAGAACTATGCCAATATGTTCAAAATGTTCACAAGTGACAAGCATGGTCAAATAATAATCATGAATAATTTTCAGTTGGCTTTTCATAGCCGATCATTAAGAGTTGAAAACAGCAGGTCTGGGACAGGTGGCGGTTCCATAACCGCAGGCAGAACAGTTGAAACTGGAATAGCAGCAAGGCCAGGTGGACTGGGGACAGCAAGCTGTCCTGTTGACTTGTACCAGACTGTGCAGACTGTGGCCCTTCTCCTTCCATAGGATCCCTGATGTCTAACAACATATTCTGACAGAATGTAAACGTTCTACATTCCCCTCTCCCTCAGTGACATTAATAAGGATATTTAATATTTTCATGTTTAGAAGTCAGAACCCATCAATATGTTTCTACAACTTGATTGGAGTCCACTTGGGGTAAATACAATTGAAATCGACATGATTTGGAAAGGCACACACCTGTATACATAAGGTCACACAGATGACAGTGCATGTCAGAGCAAAAACCAAGCCATGAGGTTGAAGGAATTGTACGTAGAGCTCCCGAGACATGATTGTGTCCAGGCACAGATCTGGGGAAGGGTACCAAAACATTTCTGCAGCATTGAAGGTCCCCAAGAACACAGTCGCCTCCATTATTCTTAAATGGAAGAAGTTTGGAACCACCAAGACTCTTCCTAGAGCTGGCCGCCCAGAAAAACTGAGCAAACGGGGAAGAATGGCCTTGTCAGGGAGGTGACCAAGAACCCGATGGTCACTCTGACAGAGCTCTAGAGTCCCTCTGTGGAGATGGGATAACCTTCCAGAAGGACAACCATCTCTGCAGCACTCCACCAAATCAGGCCTTTATGGTACAGTGGCCAAACAGAAGCCACTCCTTAGTAAAAGGCACATGACAGCCTGCTTGGAGTTTGCCAAAACGCACATAAAGACTCTCAGACCATGAGAAACAAGATTCTCTGGTCTGATGAAACCAAGATTGAACTCTTTGGCCTGAATGCCAAGCATCACGTTCTTGAGGAAACCTGGCACCATCCCTACGGTAAAGCATGGTGGTGGCAGCTTCATGCTGTGGGGATGTTTTCCCAGTGGCAGGGACTGGGAGACTAGTCACGATCGAGGCAAAGATGAACGGAGCAAATTACAGAGATCCTTGATGAAAACCTGCTCCAGAGCACTCAGAACCTCAGACTGGGGCGAAGGTTCACCTTCCAACAAGACAATGACCCTAAGCACAAAGCCAAGGCAACGCACAAGTAGCTTTGGGACAAGTCTCTGAATGTCCTTGAGTGGCCCAGCCAGAGCCCGGACTTGAACCCTATCGAACATCTCTGGAGAGACCTGAAAATAGCTGTGCAGCAATGCTCCCCATCCAACCTGACAGAGCTTGAGAGGATCTGCAGAGAACAATGGGAGAAATTCCCAAAATACAGGTGTGCCAAGCTTGTAGCGTAATTCCCCAAAAGACTCAAGGCTGTAATTGCTGCTAAATGTGCTTAAACAAAATACTGAGTAAAAGGTCTGAATACAAGGTCTGAATACTTATGGAAATTTGCTATGTTTTTATTTTTAATAAATTAGCAAACATTTCTAAAAACCTGTTTTTCTTTGTCATTATGGAGCATTGTCTGTAGATTGATGGGGGAAAAAACTATTTAATCAATTTTAGAATAATGCTGTAACCTAATAAAATGTTGAAAACGTCAAGGGGTCTAAATACTTTCGGAAGGCACCGTATGTATGCATTAGGTCCTATTAGTTGTTCAACCCGATGATACACCAAGGTAAAATAAAGGGATTTGTTTGTACAGTACAGTTTGAGGTAAAGGCACTACTTCTGATTACACAAATCTGTCTATTCAGAGATTATTACTTCCATTTCTAAGTAGCCAGTTGCCATTTTGTTTCTGCTTTAGCCAAATCAATGATAAAGGGGTTGGTTAAAGCATAAAAACAGAATAGCAACCAGGCAAGGCATTTCTTTCAATGCTGGTCAAATTGGTTTTATTAACATACCCTGTGTTATGTTTCTGCAATGTTAAAAAGACACTTCATTTCATACTTTTCCCCCAGTGTCCTTTGAATGATCGTATTGTGCTGTCAGTCAACTAGAGGACTGCCTTTCTCCCCCCAGACTACCATTGAGTAAAATAATCTGGAAAGCCCCTCCTCCCTTTTTCTTCCATCCTTAGTGTATCCCCCCCTTCACCATTTTATAAATTGTACATGCATGACTCCTCAGTTCCATACAAGCTCTAATCTAACAACTACACTTTCCCCTCCATTTTATTAGGCAGCTGGTCAGCCACTCAATTTGATGGGCCATGATTGGTCCTTTCCAACTTTGGTTGCTTGTCAGTACAGGGATGCGGGGTTTGCTGCTGGAAGACCTCTCTGATTCGCTCTACGCAGATGTCTGAGGCCACCTGTGTCTCCTTAGCGAGCCCCGATAGGCTGAGGAAGCCATGTGGAAGGTCCTCCACCACCCTCAGGGTCACTGGTTGGCCCATATCCCGCAGTTTCTTGGCGAACATCACAGAGTCATCCAACAAGGCATCCAGTGCAGAGGCCTGTGGGGACAGACAGGGGAGTACGAATTACAGGGCCAATCTGGAGATTCTTCCTCCATTTTTGGACTGTTTAATTAATGATATGTAGGCCCCTTTTCAGTGCACGACACACTGACGTCAGGCACGAAATGCACATGATTTTTGAAGGCGGAACAACCCCCATCGCCATCTGCGCCCATTCAACAGTTGCATTTCTGTTGTTATTACGTCTAAACAAAAACACTTTTTGGGGTACGCTTACAATGTTGTTTTGATCATTGCTTGAACAGTCGCTAAGATTATATTTGGTTGTGATCCTTGCAAAATACTTATTTTGGATGTAGCAGTTGATAGCTAGAATGCCAACGCTCATTGACGTAAGAGCTCTAGCCAAAAGTGTTTAGGTATAATGCAGTGAGTTGATTTGCAATGACGACACAACTAGTATATTAAGCAGGACATTCATACATCCTTAAAATCCAAATGATAATCCAAAAGTAGTGTGAAATGCACTCATAAGCAACATGTAAACGGAGGCTTGTTTTGCTGGTGGTTAATGAGAACTCCCCCGTGTTCTGCAACCAATATGGCATGCATTGTCCTCCTGCAGCAATGTTTGCAAACACAGAAAGGGGTGTATAGAATCCTGCCGTGGCGGTGTCATAATACTCATAAAACCTAGCGGTCAAACAGGGAAATGGTTCCAATCATTTCCCCACCATTCATTTTTCCCATAGGGGATTTTAGAATCACTTAAAAATAACGTTTGTGTTTCATGTAGACTTACCCTGGCATGACGTTTTGATAACCATGTAAATCTCTCTCGGACAAGGTGACTTTTATATAAATGCCTCTATTTACTCTTAGATTCCAAAATTCAGCATCAAAGTAGACATCATGCAAAACTACAAATCCCTGCAAGCTCCTGCACGTCATCTCTAGCTGACACCTTTGCTAACATGTTTTGTGTCAATTTAAAACTTGCACAAGACAGTTCACAGAATTGTCCATTTAAAGAAATGTAGCCAACTTATTGTACTACATTTAGCTAACAGATAGTTAATCCAGACATTCTTACCTCTGCCTCGATTTGGCAGTGTCGTCCAGATCATCATCTGGGGCTCCCGAGTGGAGCAGCGGTCTAAGGCACTGCATCTCAGTGCTAGAGGCGTCACTACAGACCCTGGTTCGATTCCAGGCTGTATCACAACCGGCTGTGATTGGGAGTCCCATAGGGCGGCGCACAATTGGCCCAGCGTTGTCCAGGTTAGGCTGTCATTGTAAATAAGAATTTGTTCTTAACTGACTTGCCTACATAAATTAAGGTTAAAAATGTAAAAGGTCAATATATATATTTTTAAATAGTAGTTCTTTATGATAGCCACATTAGCATTTCATTTTGGGGGGGGGGGTTATCAAAACATCACGCCAGAAACACAGCCTTTATTTTAAGTGTTTCTAAAATGGGAAAAATTATTGGAACCATTTCACTATTTGATCACTAGGTTTTATGGGCATTATGACTCATACTGTGGTACTTTATAGCCCTTAAAGTGGAAAGACCATCAATTGTGGAGTGTTAGAGAGACCAGTGAACAAGGACAAAATAGACCCACTGCAGATTTTTACGAGTACTACTTCAGTGCGGCGCCAGAAGCGGCACCCACGACAGCACACGTGCGACACCTACACTGCTCAAATCATAGACAAATGCTAATTTTTCGGCCTAATAATGCTGTTGGCAGAAGACTGCCTCAGTAGTAATGGTAGGCTATAGACTGTTGTGGGCACTTGGTAATTGGCTGCTCTTCAGTAGCTAACTAAAAATACGTTTAAACGTACAATCAGGGATGTAATAATTAGTCCAAACAATTCAAATGAGAGTTTCTATTGGATAAATTCAGGTAAGTCCCTCCCCATTTTGTTCCGTTTAAGAAACGTTTTTGCAACAGATCGGCAAAATAAACACACCCCAGGGCCAATGTTCCCTCATTGTTTTCATCACTGAGCAAATTTCAGGTCTGCTGAGTGAAAACTTGAACGTTGTGAAAAATCTGTGCAACTTCCAGCACACGTTAAGTGTGCACACTGTTTACCGTGAACACCAGCTTTAAGTTATAGTTTTAACAATGGTCCCGTGTGGCTCAGTTGGTAGAGCATGGCGCTTGCAACGCCAGGGTTGTGGGTTCATTCCCCACGGGGGGACCAGGATGAATATGTATGAACTTTCCAATTTGTAAGTCGCTCTGGATAAGAGCGTCTGCTAAATGACTTCAATGTAAATGTAACAATGGCCTACCATTAAAAAAAAATACAATAACATTTTAACATGGAAATAGCTAATAAAATAGCTATACTATAATACTGCCTTCAATAGCAGCCAATGCGTGGTGTTCAATGCAGACAATGCAGACAAAGAAGTGACTGACAATGCAGTTGTATTGTGTTGTTTGATACAAAAATTATTATTATCATCCCCATACCATTATTATTACAGAGAATCAGTCAGAAATGTATGCTACCCTCTGCCTATTGGCTTCTTAGCTTAATCAAACCTGTCCCAAAATACAACATTGCCCCTTCAAAAAGCTCTAATGTAGGCCTACACGTTTTGTGCTCTTGTAGGAAGCAATCACTGCCCAATTGTTGACCAGACATTTGCTATAATTGGGCTGATAACTCACTAACTAGCAAAGAATATGAACACACGCATCTACTCTTGACCACTCGTGACCGTCATTGCAATGGAGTCGTCCTCCGATGCGCTCTGCCTAAAACAAAATCAGACTACTGGTAAATCTGGCATAGTTAGATTTGTTTCGGTATGTTACATTGAAAGGGACTAATATTATGCTGATTTGATCATAATTCCCACAGTAGAGGAAAACGTTGATAGTGTAAACTAACGGGGAAAAGTTTATTGTGCGCAGCTTAGAGGGAACATTGCCCAGAGCTCTCCCTAGGATTTTCTGATAAGGTGGTGTTGATTGTAGGTGGCATTTAGCTTCTTTTTTTTTCAACCTGTAACTGCCATTTCCTGAAACCTAGAGTCTTAAATTATATCAAACAATGTAGCCAAGTAAGCCAACACAGAAGTCTTGTGTTTGATCCTAAATAAAAATGTAGATTGTCTCAATGATACTAATCATTTAGGGGTAATGATTATTCTAATAAATAGGTGTCTTGATGTGAATAGTCTCGTGAAAATGTAAACTGGCTTTTCAATTTTGTTTGGGGAGAAAATTCTGAATAATTCAATTACTGGATCCAATGTAGTAGTCTAGCTTAGTGTAGGCTATTTGGAATATGAAACAACTGAACTAGGCCTATAGGAACTTGTTTCAGATCTCCATCTCTGACCTAATCCATCAAGTTAGGTCTGACTACTAGGCTAGCATTCATTCAACGTGCCTTGTTGTCATTGGTGAACTGACTATTATTATCATTAGCAGCCTACTGTTTGTTGACATATCAAGAAGTAGGATCAAGAACTAATTAATTACCGTAGGCCTACTAATCTATAACAGTCTTTCTGTGAAGGAGGGTATTAGCGGAACAGCTCTCTCTGCCATGTCGGTTTACATTCACGCAGTGATGCGCACTGTACTGCAACACCGCACGTTTCCTTGCCCGTCAACGTGCTCGCGCCTACTACCATTGCGGAAATCTAAGCATGTGTGGGCAAGAAAGTGTTCTCGCTTAATTCTAGTTCACTAAACGCAGTAGCTAACTACATTCGTCAAGGAGCTAACTACGAAATGCGTGGTTGTGTGCTTAACTAACACATAACATTTTGGAAAATGTATTTGACAAACAGTTTGTTCTCCATTTTCCTTATCCTTTTTCCCTCACACATCAGTGTCATCAAAGGATGAAGTGGAGAGCTGCCATCCAGCTCGAGGGAAGAAAACAGTACTACGACTACAGGGGGGGTAGGCTGGAGAGAAGAGCTAAAGATTCTCCCTCATCGCCCAAGTCCTCTGATTGGCTCAGCTCCAACTTCAGACGGTTGAAACCACAATGTTCCAACTAGAAGCCTATTTCTACGTATTTTAGGCTAGTTTTTCATACCAGCATACTTTGACCTCAAATTGCGTGCATGGTACACAAAATGTGTACAGGTTGGCAGGTCTGCTACTCTTTTGCTTTCTTGGCTTTTCCATCCTCTACACCAATTTTTCCAAATGCATTGATGCCACCACAACCACCCCTTCACACACACACACCTTTTCCCATCCATCCCCCCCCTCTCACCACTAAGTGTACAGGCGGTAGTCCTCTCAGTAGGTAATCAGGGGCTAGAAGCGGTGACACAAACGGGTTCTTGACGATGGGACAGCTAGTCGCCTGGATCACAGCGAGGCGCTCAGAGCGCAGGGGCTCAAAACCTTCTGGGTAATCCCTAGGACCTGAGGAGGAGTTGGATGAGAAGGAACGGGGTGACGTTGATCTGTAGTGGGCCTCGTTGTCGAGGGACTTCCGGTGTGACGATGACAGTGACCCTAGGACTTCTGCAGGAAGGAAGGACTGGATCCAATTGGATGCCCCGTGTGTGAGGTCACTGATCAGCAAGGCTGTGTCTCTACCTAGAGCACTCAATGTGCTGGTCCCCTCTGTGGGCTGTACCGCCTGAGAGTCTACACCTGGAGAGAGTGGAACAGAGGAAGATGAGGTAATTGGGGCAAAAAGGCAAAACAATGCAGTTATTTAAGACCTACACACAAAAGCATCACTCTTAATGCCGAGTCACTCTTTGCCCCTCTTTAACTAATTTCCATAAGCTTTGACTAATACCCTCATCCGTTTCACACCCTTCCTTCCTTACCTGCGTAGGCGTTGAGGCACTTGGAGAGCACTCCTAATGGCAGTAGTGGGTCAATGAGGGTGAGCAGACGGGAGGGCGAGGCGTCAATGGTGAGCAGGGTAGCTGGGTAGGCAGCCATAATACCATCGGGGACACGCACACCGCAGGCTATGGCCCTCATAGACACTGTGATGCAGAGGTTCCCCCCAGCACTGTCCCCAGCCAGACACACGCGCTCAGCCGTGGAGCCTGGGGCAGAGAGACAGAGCAATCAGTACCAGCTGGTCTAATACAGGAGGTTATTATAATTCTGAAATCATTTCTTTGGTTCTAAACTCTAACACATTAGTAACAACACAGACCCAGAAGATGGCAGTTCTTGAGGGCCCAACAGTAGGCATAGAAGCACTCCTCAAGGGCTCTGGGAAATGGGGCCTCAGGGGCAAGGGAGTAGTCCACAGACAGGATGGGGACATTTAGCTCCTTGGACCAGCTCTTCAGATAGTTCTGGGAAATAAAAGGAGGATGGAGGACAAATGGAGTGATGAGAAAATGGAGAAGTGACAGGAAAATTAAACATAACTGTTAAAAGAGAGGAAAGTAGACTTCACGGTAAGTGAAGTGCTGAGTGCTGAGTCCCACTTAACTTGATTACTGAGAGACTAAGGTGAGTGATTAGCTTAAGTAATTGCAGGCATCGCATGACAATCCCTACCATACCTCATGGGATTTCGAGGTCTGGGCCACGAAGCCTCCTCCATGGAAGTGGATCAGCAGCCAGGGGGAGGGAGGGTGCTTCTGAGCACCAAACGGTACCAAAGACACAGAGATGGGGGTAGCTTCTGTACGAGAGAAAGCCAGCAGCTCTTCACTGTCCTGAAGGAGAGAAAGAGATGTTTGCGTCACAACGTAACCCTTTTTACACTAACATGACTGAACTGTGCAGAACTTTGATAAAAAACATCACATAGTAACCACTGCGGTTACAGCTGAGAGCTCACCTGTCCTTCTCGAAGTTGATAGGAGATGAGCCGCATGTTAACAGGTCCAGGGCCCCAGTGGGCCACCGGAGGGGACACGGGGACAAAGAGACGTGGGTCTGAGGCCAGGGGGAGGAGCAGTGGTTCAGGAGGTATGGTCAGGGTGAGGTTCAGCTGCACTAGGTTAGAGGCTATACTGGCCAAGCCCTGTGGGAGAAAGGGATACAATGATGAAGAGGATTTTGTAAAATGGTCTTAAAAGCAATCAAACCAACAGAAAGTTTGGAAGAGCAAGAAAAGAGTGAGTAAGTAGGGGAAACAGAGAGAGGCCTAGAGAGACTGCATGATTCAAGACGTCCTTATTTGCATACAACATCATATTACTAGTCGACTCCCTTCTGCCCTCACCGATAGAAGCTCGGATTCTGTGAGGTTCCAGAAAGACTTCCAGAACTTCATGTCCAGATTCTGGGTGATCCGCTCAAACTCTGCTCCCCTCAGCTCTGGATCAATGACATACTTCCCGGAGGTAAGGAAGGAGAAAGCTGCCATGCCTGAGGGAAATGGAGAGTGAATGCAAAGTATGTAGGGCAGTGCATACTATGCAATTAACTTTTAAAAGTGTCAAAGGACAACCACAAATCTTACAAGAGGCCGTAAGAGGTAGATAGTCACTCAGGTTTATTGCGCCAAGTACTAGTACGAAAGTTCAAATCAGGAAGGCGGGTCTGAATGTTTGTTTAACTTCATCCAGAACATAAATTCACTTTTGTTTCCTATTCTACGGGCATAGTGGGAATGTATACAAACGTATCATCATCAGATTAGCATCTTGTTTCTTCTCCTCTTTCCTATTAGCCATGTGTGGAAGGTCATTCCCCCATTTACCTTGTAGCTTATAAGCGCGGCACAATAATGCATATGCCTCACGCTTGCTGTTTAACCTATGGGCTGGGCTCACAATCATCACCTTCCTCTCTCTCTCTCTCTCTCTCTCTCTCAGCCAATAGGTGTAAATCTTGGGTTGCATTTATGTGACAAACTTAGCCACTTTCTCATACTTACTGTGTTATAGAAAAAAATGAGGTTGATGCCAGCAGTCGTGCATAGGACTACCTTACCATCACATCATCTGGCTCCGAGGACCTTCCCTCAGAGACGAGACCATTCCTCAAACTACTTAATAAAATATCATTGCATTCAGTCTGTGTTGTTTATTCAGTTACGCCTGTACTCCATTAAATGAATATATATTTTTTTTTACAAGTTCTTCCAGCCTAAAGAATTCACAGACATTTACAGAGACTGACCTAACCCAGACTGCTGTTTTCCGTAGCTCTCTCCGAATGAGACCATGCTTATGACAACTGTCTGCAGGAACGGACGAAGGGTAGGCGAGAACTGGGGAGACGGGAAGGAAAATGTGGATTTCAGTATCATTAGGTCTCACGTAGCCATACCTCCAAAAACGTCGTCAGGGAAGCCTGGTTCTCGCCGAGGCTACAGTATATCCACCCTCAGTATATTCCCAAGTCATGAAAAGCTTAGTCCAGCATTCACAATGACCAATTACTAAATGATATCTTATCAACATTATATTGAATTCAATGTGCCACTCCTCCCACAAAGTCATCAAGTGGTGATGACTGACCTGAAAGCCCAGGCAGCGGCCGTAGAAGCAGGCCTTGTGCATGGAGGTGTACTCCCTCACAAACCTCCTGCTCAGCTCTCCATCCTGCAGGGAGTACAGTTGCCCATGACCGTTGTCGTGGAGCAGACGCTGAGCGAGGTAGAGGAGGGCCCGCAGCTGACACAGGGCACTGGAGTAGGCTTCCATCTCTGAGGCATTGTGGTTGGCCCTGAAGAAGGCCCTGTGGCAGTTAGAGGCAATGTAGCGGCCCTTGTGGATGATGTGCAAAAGGCAAGACTGCAGCACCTGAGAGATGAGATGGGATGCTTTATTGTCAGCTGGTATTGTGAACAAAATGAATATATTTCTAGTTTTGCATTATATTAATAATCCAAGATTGTCCCTCTGTTGCTAGCTTGCGCAGTCATTTTACTGTGCGATTGTCTCAGTCTCTTGACAATCACACTGCGTGATACTTCTTCTAGACTACTGACATCATTCTGGGCAGTGAGGTTAGTAGAAAAGTTGTGTTATTATAGCTTACCTTTACCAGTGTGCGATACCCATTCCCAGGGGTATCTGCGTCAAAGTCATAGTGGTGGTAGACTGCAGTAAAACCAGCAACCACAGGTTCGAGGGCACGGCCATGGTCCTGAATCTTTGTCATGCAAGTCACCAAGCGTCCAGAAGCATTACCGTACAGCAAGTCGGTAGGCCCAGACAGAGCTGTGATGTTTTCCTCACACACTGCCTCCAAGGCTGTGAACACAGCTCTCCAGGCCATAGCTGAAACACTAGAGAGAAGATGCATATAAACCAAACATTTTATTTCTGGATAACCACATCATACGAGCTTTGACAGATTAAATGCAGGAGATTGAAAAGGAGAATTTTGCTTTTATACAACCCCCCCAAAACACACACAGTACCAGTCAAAAGTTTGGACACACCTACTCCATACAGCTCGTATGGTACTCCCGGGTGGCGCAGTGGTCTAGGGCACTGCATCGCAGTGCTAGCTGCGCCACCAGAGTCTCTGGGTTCACGCCCAGGCTCTGTCGCAGCCGGCCGCAACCGGGAGGTCCGTGGGGCGACGCACAATTGGCATAGCGTCGTCCGGGTTAGGGAGGGTTTGGCCGGTAGGGATATCCTTGTCTCAGTATGTAAAATTTAATAAAATGTATGCACTCTACTGTAAGTCGCTCTGGATAAGAGCGTCTGCTAAATGACTAAAATGTAATGTAATGTACTCATTCCAGGGTTGTCCTTTATTTTAACCATTTTCTACATTCTAGAATAATAGCGAAGACATCAAAACTATGAAATAACACATATGGAATCATGTAAACAAATAGAAAATGAATCAAGTAAAAGTGAATCACCGAGTAAAATACTACGAGTAAAATTACTTAAGTATTCAAAGTAAAAGTATAAAAAAAAAAAAAATATTATATTAAGCAAACCAGACGGCATCATTTTCTTTTTTCCCCCACCTTTTATTTAGGGATAGCCAGGGGCACACTCTTACATCATTTACAAACGAAGCATGTGTTTAGTGAGTCCACCAGATCAGAGGCTGTAGGGATGACCAGGGATGTACTTTAGACCATTTTCTTGTCCTGCTAAGCATTCAAAATGTAATGAGTACTTTTGGGTGTCAGGGAAAATGTATGGAGTAAAAATTGCATACATTTTAGGAATACAGTAAAGTAAAAGCTGTCAAAAATATAAATAGTAAAGTACAGATACACACACTTGTTTTGCAATTTGAGAAACTTACCCCAACCATCCTCATTGTGCAGAATGAGGGTTAATGTTGTTTTGCAATTTCACTTGGGGTAAGTTTCTCAAAAACAAGTGAAATTGCAAAACAAGTGTCTGGACCCTATTTACACATACATTTACATGAAAAAAGAGATGTGGTTGTAAAAAAAAACGTATCTTTTAATGATGGGTTTGGTTGTGTGTGCCAAAGGTCAAAGATTAAAACATGCAACTATCCCGACTCTTCCTACAGACAGACTTTATCTAACTTTGCAAATGAATGAGATTACATAGCCCGTTGACAGCATTTATCAAAATGAACACAACCTTGTCATAAATCCTAAAAGGTATAGGCCTAGTCAAGACAAGAGTACTAAGAATCATGAATCAACAGAATAAACCAACCTTGGACTGATACATTCTCTATGTCCTTAGCTCGATTGACAGCTGTGCAAATTCTTTGATACTTTTATTTCAGCACAGTTCTTATGGAATTACTTTTGTGCCTTTTTATATGAAGCAATCCTTTTGAATTCTGTCATAGCTGAATCAGAATTAGTTGGGTAACATAGATAAATAAGATGTTTTATTGTTACATCATAATATGCTTATGTGAGATACTTGTCATTAGAATGTCTTCTTTTGGGCTATACTGTTGGCAGTTGCATTTTTCCTTTCTCCTCTAGGGAAAAGTCACTTGGGGCCCAGAGAGGGGAGAGGTCAGGCTTGTCTTTTACATGTCTGGTAATATGCAGAATATCAGAAAGGGAGAAGTCAGAATTGAACATTGTCTTCATATGTGAATGTATCTGTTAAACCATGTGAAGGGCTCCACAATGTCTGTACGCCAGTCACTCCCTCATTTTCCCATTGGGGGAGGAGTATGGCAGTGTCTGGAACCACTGTATTACCCCTCTGATGTTGCACTAATCTTGAGATGGGAGTGACTTCTAGGTCATATACTCTCAGTGAGCTTGTCCAGGAGGGGAGAGAAGAGGGTGTGTATTTGAGATGGGAGTATCTAAAGTTGACAATTGATATATGCCATTGGATGAGGTAATGTTTTGGTACTATGAAGTACCAAGAACGAGATTAGAACCTCGTTTTAGAGACCAAACTGAACGATAATTTATAGCTATTGCTATCTGGCTATGGGATACTCCTCTCAAGTAAAAGGCCCTTTGTGAAGTTTCTGAGATCTGTGGTTCGTCATGTGAGTTGAGAGGGGTGTATCTTGGCTGTAAAATATACTAGAATTCTTTTGTAAGAACTCAGAGAATTCATTTATAGACACTGAATTGATCCGAGAGTCAAAGGGCTATGGTGAAGCTCATATGAATTAAAGATGAAGTTTAAGTTATAACTCTGACTGGTGTGTGGTTTGCTCTCTCATCTTTTAGTAATACAGGAAATTACCACGACAATTCGAGAACAACATTTTTATTATGGCAAATAAAAATGATGATATTGAAAGCCAAACATTAACCCAAAAGTTGAGTGCAAAATAAATAATATTGCAAGGAAATCATTTTTAATGGCAAGAACAAATGAATTGTAAATAAATGCAAAGAAATTCTTTCCAGTGAAACATTTTCAATCATAACGCGATTGCGATGAAACGGTTCCCTCTTTGGCAGTGGTGTAAAGTACTTAAGTAAAAAATTACTTGAAAGTACTACTTAAATAGTTTTGTGGGGGATTATTTATATTTTTGACAGCTTTACTATATTACCAAGGAAAAAAAAGAAAATTATGCCGTCTGGTTTCCTTAATATAAATGTTTTAAATTTGTATTTTACTTTTAATACTTAAGCATATTTAAAACAAAACACTGACTTTTACTCAAGTAGTATTTTACTGGGTGACTCAATTTTACTTGAGTAATTTTCTATTAAGGCATCTTTACTTTTACTCAAGTATGACAATTAGTTACTTTTTACACCACTGATCTATGGTTAAGTTACTCTGCCCTTCGCTTTCGCTGCCCTTTTTTGCGTTTGTATAGTTTTGGCACATTAATTCCATGTAGGTGGGGTTTAGAGGGAGGCGTAAATGTTGCTTCTTTGTTGGTCAAACGGTTTTGGAGTAACAGTACATCCTCATTTTTAATATCCCATTTAGAAGCTTACATGATGGCCAGTACAGCCATGTTTGATAGATAGCTAGCAATGCTGAGAGGAAACAGTGTTTTTTGCTAACTAGCCAGCTAGTGTAAAAAAGCTTGACTTTTTTTCCCCCGTCTAACTTTTCCATTTTGAAAAAAAAGGACTCAGTAGCTAACGTTAGCCAGCTAGCCCAGCGGGACTAACTAACCTAGCTAGCTAACCTAGCTAGCTAACATTACAACAAGGAGGTTATCGGGGAAAAACCCTTAGGTAAATGTCTTGTAATTTCACATTTAAAAGATGCATTGAAACAATTAGCTAGTTAGATAACTAACATGGCAGTACAGTGCATTTGGAAAGAATTTAGACCCCTTGACTTTTCCCACATTTTGTTACGTTACAGCCTTATTCTACAATGGATTCAATTATTTCCCCCCCCCTCATAATCAATCTACACACAATAACCCATAATGACAAAGCAAAAACAAGTTTTTAGAAATGTTGCCAAATGTATAAAAAAAATGAAATATGATGACATTTACATACAGTTGAAGTCAGAAGTTAACATAAACCTGAGCCAAATATTTAAACTCAGTTTCACAATTCCTGACATTTAATCCTCGTAAAAATTCCCTGTTTTAGGTCAGTCAGGATCACCACTTTATTTTAAGAATGTGAAATGTCTGAATAATAGTAGAGAGAATTATTTATTTAAGCTCTTATTTATTTCATCACATTCCCTCCCAGTGGGTCAAATGTTTATACACTCAATTAGTATTTGGTAGCATTACCTTTAAATTCTTTAACTTGGGTCAAATGTTTCAGGTAGCCTTCCACAAGCTTCCCACAATAAGTTGGGGTGAATTTTGGCCCATTCCACCTGACAGAGCTGGTGTAAATGAGTCAGGTTTGCCTCCTTGCGCGCACACACTTTTTCAGTTCTGCCCACACATTTTCTATAGGATTGAGGTGAGGCTTTGTGATGGCCACTCCAATACCTTGACTTTGTTGTCCTTAAGCCATTTTGACACAACTTTGGAAGTATGCTTGAGGTCATTGTCCATTTGGAAGACCCATTTGCGACCAAGCTTTAACTTGCTGACTGATGTCTTGAGATGTTTCTTCAATATATCCACAATTTTCCCTAATCATGATGCCATCTATTTTGTGAAGTGCACCAGTCCCTCCTGCAGCAAAGCACCCCCACAACATGATGCTGCCACCCTCGTGCTTCACGGTTGGGATGGTGTTCTTCGGCTTGCAAACATCCCCCTTTTCCCTCCAAACATAATGGAAATATGAACTAACAGTTCTATTTTTGTTTCATCAGACCAGAGGACATTTCTCCAAAAAGTACAATCTTTGTCCCCATGTGCAGTTGCAAACCGTAGTCTGGCTTTTTTAATGGCGGTTTTGGAGCGGTGGCTTCTTCCTTGGCTGAGCGGCCTTTCAGGTTATGTCGATATAGGACTTGTTTTACTGTGGATATAGATACTTTTGTCCCTGTTCCTGCCAGCATCTTCACAAGGTCCTTTGCTGTTGTTCTGGGATTGATTTGCACTTTTCGCACCAAAGTATGTTCATCTCTAGGAGACAGAACGCGTCTCCTTCCTGAGCGGTATGACGGCTGCGTAGTCCCATGGTGTTTATACTTGCGTACTATTGTTTGTACAGATGAATGTGGTACCTTCAGGCGTTTGGAAATTGTTCCCAAGGTTGAAGCAGACTTGTGGCGGTCTACAATCTTTTTTCTGAGATCTATCAGATTTTTTGGCTGATTTCCTTTGATTTTCCCATGATGTCAAGCAAAGAGGCACTGAGTTTAAAGGTAGGCCTACATCCACAGGAATTTTCCAAGCTGTTTAAAAGGCACAGTCATCTTACTGTATTGTAAACTTCTGACCCACTGGAATTGTGATACAGTGAATAAGTGAAAAAAAACTGTACGTAAACAATTCTTGGAAAAATTACTTGTGTCATGCACAAAGTAGATGTGCTAACCGACTTAAAACTTTTTTTTTTAAACAAGACATTTTTGGAGTGGTTGAAAAACTAGTTTTAATCACTCCAACCTAAATGTACGTAAACTTCCGACTCCAACTGATTAGCTATATATATATATATATATATATAGCTAAAACTCAGCAAAAAACTAAACGTCCCCTCACACTCAACTGTGTTTAGTTTCAGCAAACATGTGTAAATATCTGTATGAACATAACAAGATTCAACAACAGACAAACTGAACAAGTTCCACAGACATGTGACTAACAGAAATGGAAATTTGTCCCTGAACAAAGGGGCGGGGGGGGGGATCAAAATCAAAAGTAACAGTCAATGCAGCTGGTGGCCACCCCAGATACTAAGTACTGCAGTGCATCTCCTCCTCGTGAACTGCACCAGATTTGCCAGTTCTTGCTGTGAGATGTTACCCCACTCTTCCACCAAGGAACCTGCAAGTTCCCGGACATTTCTGGGGAGGATGGCCCTAGCCCTCACCCTCCGATCCCACAGGTGCCAGACGTGCTCAATGGTATTGAGATCCGGGCTCTTCGCTGGCCATCGCAGAACACTGACATTCCTGTCCTGCAGGAAATCACACACAGAACAAGCAGTATAGGTGGTGGCATTGTCATGCTGGAGGGTCATGTCAGGATGAACCTGCAGGAAGGGTACCACATGAGGGAGGAGGTCTTCCTGTAACGCACAGCATTGAGATTGCCTGCAATGACAACAAGCTCAGTCCGATGATGCTGTGACACACCGCCCCAGACCATGATGGACTCTCCACCTCCAAATCGATTTCGCTCCAGAGTACAGGCCTCTAACGCTCATTCCTTTGATGATAAACGCAAATCCGACCATCACCCCCGTTGAGACAAAACCGCGACTCGTCAGTGAAGAGCACTTTTTGCCAGTCCTGTCTGGTTCAGCGACGGTGGGTTTGTGCCCATAGGCGATGTTGTTGCCGGTGATGTCTGGTGAGGACCTGCCTTACAACAGGCCTACACGCCCTCAGTCCAGCCTCTCTCAGCCTATTGCGGATAGTCTGACCACTGATGGAGGGATTGTGCGTTCCTGGTGTAACTCGGGCAGTTGTTGTTACCATCCTGTACCTGTCCCGCAGGTGTGATGTTCGGATGTACCGATCCTGTGCAGGTGTTGTTACACGTGGTCTGCCACTGCGAGAACGCTCAGCTGTCCGTCCTGTCTCCCTATAGCGCCGTCTTAGGCGTCTCACAGTACGGAAATCGCAGTTTATTTCCCTGGCCACATCTGCAGTCCTCATGCCTCCTTGCAGCATGCCTAAGGCACGTTCACACAGATGAGCAGGGACCCTGGGCATCTTTCTTTTGGTGTTTTTCAGAGTCAGTAGAAACACTCTAGTGTTCTAAGTTCATAACTGTGACCTTAATTGCCTACCGTCTGTAAGCTGGTAGTGTCTTAACGACCGTTCCACAGGTACATGTTCATTAATTGTTTATGTTTCTTTGAACAAGCATGGGAAACAGTGTTTAAACCCTTTACAATGAAGATCTGTGAAGTTATTTGGATTTTTACAAATTATCTTTGAAAGACAGGGTCCTGAAAAAGGGACGTTTCTTTTTTTGCTGAGTTCATTTATATATGGTCTATGTAACCTGTATTTATCTTTTAATACAGTCATCGGTTTTCATTTGAAGCATCTTCATATCTTTCGCTTGCTATGCAAAGAAATGGGCTCCTTTGTATTTGTAGTCACGGTCACAGAAACAGATTAACATCTTGGCCCCAGTTATTCGGTGTATAAAGTGACGTATACTGTGTCGCCACCATGCTCGATGCTATTTACAAGGACCGCTACCTCGATGCAGACAAGAAAGAGGGTTCAGGTGAAAAGTTACATACACAGCTGGACATGATGGAAACGGACACAGTGATAGTGCGCACTGAGGAAGAGAGGCCACGGACAGACAGAGCTGAAACTTCACTGCTTGACATGCATGATGAAATCCTGGTTGATAATGAAACAACGGAACAGCACATCAAGTAAGTGAAAGAAATAGGTTTTGATTATGTTTTACTGGTAAAATGGGGACATACGTAAATGCCAACAAACTTTTAGGTCAGTGTGGTGTGTGTAACCTTTATTTAACTAGGCAAGTCAGTTAACTTCTTATGGCTGGGATCCTGTTAACGGGATCGATATGACAGCAGTCAGTGAAAGTGCACGGCGCCAAATTCAAAACAGAAATCTCATAATTAAAATACCTCAGACATACAAGTATTTTACACCATTTTAAAGATACACTTCTTGTTAATCCCACCACAGTGTCCGATTTCAAAAAGGCTTTACGACGAAAGCACAACATATCATTATGCTAGGTCAGCACCTATTCACAGAAAAACAGCCATTTTTCCAGCCAAAGAGAGGAGTCACAAAAAGCAGAAATAGATAAAGTTAATCACTAACCTTTGATGCTCTTCATCAGATGACACTCATAGGACTTCATGTTACACAATACATGTTTTGTTCGATAAAGTTCATATTTTTATCCCAAAATCTGAGTTTACATTGGCGCGTTATGTTCAGTAAAGTTTTGCCTTCAAAACATACGGTGATTTTGCAGAGAGCCTCCTCAATTTACAGAAATACTCATAAAAAATTGATAAAAGATACAAGTATTATACATGGAACTTTAGATAAACCTCTCCTTAATGCAACCGCTGTGTCAGACTTCAAAAAAACTTTACGGAAAAAGCACACCATGCAATAATCTGAGTACAGCGCTCAGAGCCCAAACAAGCCATAAAGATATCCGCCATGTTGTGGAGTCAACAGATGTCAGAATAGCATTATAAATATGCACTCCCAGGAATCCCAGTTCCACAATAAATGTTTGATTTGTTCCATAAAGTCCATCATTTATGTCCAAATACCTCCTTTTTGTTCGCGCGTTCAGACGAAAAGTCATATTACAGTTCGTAGAAACATGTCAAACGAAGTATAGAATCAATCTTTAGGATGTTTTTAACATAAATCTTCAATAATGTTCGAACCGGAGAATTCCTTTGTCTGTAGAAATGCGATGGAACGCAGGTCTAACTCTCGCGCGTGGTCAGCTCATGGCACTCTGCCAGACCCCTGACTCAAAGAGCCCTCATTTCCCCCTCCTTCACAGTAGAAGCATCAAACAAGGTTCTAAAGACTGTTGACATCTAGTGGAAGCCTTAGGAAGTGCAATATGACAACTAACCCACTGTATATTCGATAGGGTTTTTGCCTGCCATATAAGTTATTTTATACTCACAGACATCATTCAAACAGTTTTAGAAACTTCAGAGTGTTTTCTATCCAAATCTACTAATAATATGCATATATTAGCAACTGGGCCTGAGTAGCAGGCAGTTTACTCTGGGCACCTTATTCATCCAAGCTACTCAGTACTGCCCCCAGCCATAAGAAGTTAAGAACAAATTCTTATTTACAATGACTAGAATGCTTAAAAGGCCACAAAAATGTTATATCGGTTATCAGTATCATTTTTTGGCCAAGGAAAATATTGGGTATCAGAAAAATGTCATATCAGTGCATCACTAATATTTAGCAATGAATCCGCTCTAAGACTTCCAATGGCTGTATCGAACAAGGACAACCATATTTACACGCAAACACGTGTAGTGCGATCAGTATCACATAGAACCTTCTCAACATGCCACAAAGAAGGACTACATTTATTTTCAGATTTCGTCCCCCCACCCCCCATGATGAAAACAAGCCCAGATTTCCCCAGGTTAAAAAACAATTTAAATATCAAGCGTTTTCAAGAGCAACTTCAGTAATGGGAAACTGCTCGGGGATCTAATGATGCTCATACTAAGTTTCTAACGATGAATGTAGCCTTAGGATGCTTTTGGGAAACCGGGCTCTGTTCAATTTCCATTAAAGCCTTTTAAAAATCCTTTCAGTTTTTATTAAAGTCACTGTCATCTAGTTACTCAAGACCCAGCTCTCAAAACAGCAACAGCCCTTTGAACCTAATCAGCTGATTGATGACGTCACCAGACATTTGCGTTATAGCAACTAACCCAGTCCACTAACTTCACTCTCAAAATATCAGGTTTCACTGGAACTACGACACTCATATGCACGACATCAGCTTTCCCAGCGGTAACCACTGGCCTCTACATTACAGTACACCTACACTTTTTTTTTTTTTTTTTTTACTGTATCAATGTTGACAATGGCAGTACATCCATAGTTAAAATTCGTACTTTCAAAAACCACATAGAACTTAGCAGCCAAAATGCTAGCTACTGCTGCAGCTAAAGTTATCTATGGCAGAAATTGTGACTGACGAACAACAGCCAACAAGCAAGCGACTTCAAACGGACACCCGAAATTAACGTGTGGTTTATGTTTACGAGATACGTGTGAATGTACAGTTATCAAACATGCAAAGCATAGTGTATTTTACAGACTAGTACAAACTTACCAACACGCATCCYCTCTTCTACTGACAGTTTCTGTTTCGCCCACAGACCCTGACTAGTAATTATTACGAGTATTCTGCCAGCAGCACAAACGATGACGTCACGTTTGAATTGTCATGTTAAACCTTCAAAAGAAAAGCCCGTATTTAAAAATGTGGATAACTCATTCAAAATATATTGAATTTACCCACTTTTAATGTGCCAACAATAAAAGGCAATAAGTCATTTATGACCAATAATGAACAAATACAATATTGACATTGGAATGTTGAGAATAGTGGGCTGTAGAGAGATACCTTTTTTTACCTGTCTCAGTTAAAGTGGGGTGATCAGTGCTGCCACCATAATATCCTGCTATTTGTTTTTCTGAGTGACATTGTAGTCGTTCGTTTACCTGCTGCTGGCGGCAATGAATTCTACAGGATTAATATGCGCTCCTCCAATGACTCCACTCAGACCAACAAACACAACACAACGGTCAGTGCCTGCATCGCCTTTTCACACGAAGGTCCGTGGTGGGTCTGTATAAATTGTTTGATTATATTGGAGACAGGTTTATAGCAGTGAATGTCATCTATTTTACTCTTATAGTATTTCTAAATAGAAGCCATATCAGCAAGGGAAACGAATTGTTCTCACTTTATGATAGAACATTCAGATGTATCTGCCTGACTGTGGGGATCTTTACCTTAATTATTAAGATTTTCTGGTGATCACAACAGAACTACTTATTTTGCTCAAATAGAGGRAAAAAAAAAAAAGTGTTTTCTTTGAAAAGATGGGCCTGGCTGAGAATAGAACATTCAGTGTGGCGCTGTTTAGCACATTTTTTTTATATTGTCCTTTAAGTGTGTGCTTTCAGGCAACTACTCGATTACCACATACCTACAAAAAAAATATATGTGTATGTTATCTCGTGTGTGTGTGTGTGTGTGTGTGTTTGTGTGTGTAACCGATGTGAAATGGCTAGCTAGTTAGCGGTGGTGCGCGCTAATAGCGTTTCAATCGGTGACGCCACTCACTCTGAGACCTTGAAGTCGTTGTTCCCCTTGCCCTGCAAGGGCTGCGGCTTTTGTGGCGCGATGGGTAACGATGCTTCGAGGGTGGCTATGTGTGCAGAGGGTCCCTGGTTCGAGCCCAGGTAGGGGCGAGGAGAGGGACGGAAGCTATACTGTTACATGTGCGTGTGCTTGTGTGTGTCTCTTCACAGTCCCTGCTGTTCCATAAGGTATATTTTTGTAATTTTTTTAACAGATTTTACTGCTTGCATGAGTTACTTAATGTGGAGTAGAATTCCATGTAGTCAAATCAAACTTTATTTGTCACATGCACCGAATACAACAAGTGTAGACCTTACCGTGAAATGCTTACTTAGGAACCCTTAACCAACAGTGCAGTTTAAGAGCTAAGAAAATATTGACCAAAAAAACTAAAGTAAAAAATAATTAAAACATAACAATAACGAGGCTGTATACAGTGGTATCAGTACCGAGTCAGTGTGCAGGGATACAGGTAATTTGTACATGTAGGTAGGGGTGAAGTGACTATGCATAGATAATAACAGCGAGTAGCAGCAGTGTACAAAACAAATGGGGGGTCAATGTAATAGTCCGTTGGCCATTTGATGAATTGTTCAGCAGTCTTATGGCTTGGGGGTAGAAGCTGTTAAGGAGCTTTTTGGACCTAGACTTGGTGCACCGGTACCGCTTGCCGTGTGGAAGCAGAGAAAAGTCTATGACTTGGGTGACTGGAGTCTCTGACAATTTTATGGCCTTTCCTCTGACACCACCTATTATATAGGTCCTGGATTGCAGGACACTTGGCCCCAGTGATGTACTGGCCCGTACCCTCAATAGCGCCTTACGGTCAGATGCCGAGCAGTTGCCATACCAGGTGGTGATGCAACCGGTCATAATGCTATTATTGCTCCTTTAATGAGGACATCATTGCAAAAGGGTTTTCTAATGATCAATTAGCCTTTTAAAATTATAAACTTGGATTAGCTAACACAACGTGCCATTGGAATACAGGAGTGATGGTTGCTGATAATGGGCCTCTGTACACCTAATATAGATATTACATAAAAAATCTGCCGTTTCCAGCTACAATAGTCATTTACAACATCAACAATGTCTACACTGTATTTCTTTCTAAGTGACCCAAAACTTTTGAACGGTAGTGTATATATGTTTATATATTGTTGTTTTTTTCTTCACGATTTTGGAAATTCTCCCATGACCCGATTTTCATATCAGGCGACCCCACATGGGTTAGGCCATCAATGCCTTTAGGCTATCCATTTCTGTGGAGAAGTCTTATGGTTGGTTACAAACTGGGCTTGAATTGGTCCAGATTATATAAAGCGATCTAGGCTATAACAATGATTAACTCCACGATTATTTCTGCATAGTCTACTAGCCCATCGAAGGTCTTGCTCAGCCTCAACATGGATTCTTGGTAGGCCTATAGGCTTATGATGTGAAGCATGTGTCGTTATCCCATGGAAAATATGGTTGTTTTAAATGCTCCGCAAGTTAGAATATTAGTGGTTGGTTATGCCTACAGTAAAATACTAATAAGATATCATGGGTATAGAAGGGTATGGGTCTATTCATAGACCAAACAGCTTAACAGATAAACACTTTTTTTTCTCTCAGGAGAATCACATTGAATCAGGCTATTCATTTCAGTGCAGTTGCGTTCTTACACATGATCTCAAACGGAACCGAAAACATACCAGTCTAATTTCAATCACCGATCATGACAAGGCCTGAACACTAGCCCACTATCGCCTACAGATTTGATACACATGAAGGCCTATATCTAATCTGGATTTGACAAAGAATAGCCTGACTAGGAATCTTTGACTTCTCCCCGCACCATATGTGTTCCCAATTAGGCTACATTTAGTCATATTAATAAGGTTTGACAGTAAAAAAAAAAAATTGTTTCGATGCGCCGCATCGGGCCGTTGATTTTTCATTTGTTTCCATAAATGACTATTGTAGTGGAAAAATAAGAGAAGGTGATATACTCACTACTAATGACTGGCTGGGGTGCGAGGCCCAGCATAATGACTCAATCACGATGTATGACATTGTTTGGATGGCAGACCATCTGTGGGCTATCACAAGGTTAAAACATACCTTATCTGTGGCAATCTCTAGGAAGAGACGTTCCCATGGAAGTCCTGGGGTCACTGAGGAGAGGTGTGAAGACCGATGAATCAACAAAGTTCATGTTACTGTGTGAATTAAATGGTCATGTTTTGGATTGTTTCAAGAGTTGATAAGGAGCTATGAATTTTGATATGTTATTGTACTGTAAGTGCTATGGATTTGTTACAGGGAAACTATTATTCAGTTCATCGGATGATGGATTGTTCAGAGGGAGTGTCCGCTCCCAGACAAGTGTCTGCTCCTGTCATTTACATTTAGTTGATTATATTAGAATCTGGGTATGTTTTCCTGTCTTTTGTTTTAAATAGTAGTTTCTGCTCGAAAAGACAGTGAATTTGTTCATAATTTGAGAACTTGCTACCAAGCTCCTGTGTTCCGTGTGGCTCAGTTGGTAAAGCACGGTGCTAGAGTTGTGTGTTCGATTCCCACAGGGGATCAGTACGAAAATGTATGCACTCACTACTGTAGGCTAAGTCGCTCTGTATAAGAGAGTCTGCTAAAGTGTAAATGTATCAGACACGCATAGTATTTTGTCTTAGAGATTATATTGAACTGAAGACACGGTGTAACCAGGTTAAGTATTAACCTATTGGTGATAGTCATTTACTCTGTGTTATTCTCTAATGTATCATTTATTTCCTGTACACTGTAATCGTGTCAATTATTTTATGACTAAAATATCATATTAGTTGAATTGAGTAACTGCATTCCTCATTTTACAGAGTCATTATTTGATTGATTAAATACGCTTATAATTGAGTAGGTCTATTGGTAGTTATTTACCCTATACACATAACATTTTTGGGTGCCATCTCTGATCTGCTTGCCTCAATAAATGAATGCTATAACACAGTTATTTCTATCTAATCTGTTAATAATTGCATAACAGTGCAAATTAGACAAGTTCATTATAGTCATACTGAGTCAGTGATGCAATGATTCACTATGTTTTTAGATCCTCTAGAGAGGTGTGTTGGAGAGCATTTATTCACATAATAGTCAGATTTATAAATGTAGTTTATTATTATATTCAACATCATTTTTACATAATGGTTGGATAATTACCATCAAACTACATCCTCAGTCGATGGGGACTTCCACCAATCTACACTACTGCTTTACATCTGAACACGTTTTTAGGGTTACGCCTAGGCCTATTCAGTGGCGATTTTAGCATGTAAATGTTGGTGGGTCCAAAAAACAAACATATATGTTTTAGATGCATGCCAGCAAAGCCACAACACTAAACATTAATTGGACTATAACGGTGACAAACGGTGCCCACAAACTGAGCCTACATAAAGCTGTCCCAACAGCAGAGTCCCAGCAGCAGTCCCAACACCTTACCACTGTTACACCTTGTTGTGCTGTGCTCACTTGAACAGGAAGGTGGTGCTGCTGTTCTTCCTGGGAAAATGTTATCATCAAAGTCTGTCATTCTCTGGATTTATGGTGCTTTCAGGACAACTGGGAACTTTGAAGAAAACAAGGTCGAATCATGACGTTAGTGATCTTCAGGTTGGAGCTCAAGAAAGAGGCTGGAGTTCCCGACTAGGAAATTCCGAGTTGGATGACCGTTCAAAACGTATTTTCCCCGAGCTTCCAGTTGTCTTGAACTCACTGAATTCTGAGATTTCCCCGTTTCCAGTTATTTTGAATGCGGCCGAAGTTCTGTTGGATTGACAGAATGGCCAATGTTGAATGTTTATCCTTTTAAGCTTGGAAAAGAGACCCTTGAACCCATACTTGGACTACACATCCACTCCACTGGATAGCAGGCTAGTGATTGCTTTGCAATGCTTGCAGTTAGCCATTGATTCCTTCCAAACCACTCATTGTTAAATTTGCGATTTCCAACTTGTTGTGTAATGTTTATGTCCAATGGCTGAGGAGCACCGATACGTTTTATCTATAATTTCTCTTCATAATTTCACTTCATATCACAAGAATTGAAAAGGGTTTGCCAGTAGATTGTCGACTTGATTCATGATGATGACTGCTAGCTTGCTAGCTAAGATTTTGAAAGTTTGATGTTGACATGATCAGTCAAAGCAAAGCTACTGTACATATAATGTGATTCGACTTTTTATCTGTGGACAATGACCTGGAGCCTTCTTGGATGGGCACTTCCAATGTAACTCTATGGCAGCACCCAAGGATCTTGAATTTTTTTTGCTCTCCCTGTAGATTTTGCAGTGACGTAGTGTCCCCTTAAGTGACAGAACACTGAGCCAATCACGGCGCAACTAGAGAACATTACTAACCCCTATGCTCCATAGTTTCCGCAAGGAAAGGAGCTGCCTTACTCAAGAAATCAAGAGACCATGTTTTTGTATGCGGCTTTATTAACTCAAAGATTATTATATATTTTTTTACATTGTTTGCAAACTGATCTGTGACACGTATTAATGCCGAAATAACATGCAAAACAGGCACACAAAAAAATATATAAATATTTTCAATTATATATTTTTTTAGGCTAAACTGGTGAAGCTTAAAACCGGTTGCCACTGGGCCTATTCTATGTAAAGATTAGGCTATGTGTATTGAGTGTAATAAAGATGTCTAGACAAGGAGGGAATGGGTGTGTGGCGAAGCTGCATTAAAGGTATGTTTCTGTCTCCCGACAAATCGTATGCATTTATTGTCATTATATGAATTGTTTGTCATTGTGTGACTTCTTTAGGCTACCCTTTGTTTGTTAATGTTGATAAATTCCCCTTTATGTACACTAGATGGCCAAAAGTATTCGGCTATTTCAGCCACACCCATTGCTGATAGGTGTCGAGCACGCAGCCATGCAATCTCAAGTTTAATACTATAGCTCTTGACACATTGATGAAAATAGTCATGGCCTCTAAACCTTCAAGCTGCATACTGGACTCTATTCCAACTCAACTACTGAAAGACCTGCTTCCTGTGCTTGGCCCTCCAATATAGAACATAACAAACGGCTCCCTATCCACCGGATGAGTACTAAACTCACTAAAAGTGGCAGTAATAAAGCCTCTCTTGAAAAAGCCAAACGACCCAGAAAATGTTAAAAACTATCGGCCTATATAGAATCTCCCATTCCTCTCAAACATTTTAGAAAAAGCTGACTCACTGCCTTCCTGTAGACAAACAATGCATACGAAACACTTCAGTCTGGTTTTAGACCCTATCATAGCGCTGAGACTGTACTCGTGAAGGTGGTACATTACCTTTTAATGGCGTCAGACCGAGGCTCTGCATCTGTCCTCGTGCTCCTAGACCTTAGTGCTGCTTTTGGCATGATCTATCACCACATTCTTTTGGAGAGATTGGAAACCCAAATTGGTCAACACGGACAAGTTCTGGCCTGGTTTAGATCTTATCTGTCGGGAAAGACATCAGTTTGTCTCTGTGGATGTTTTGTCCTCTGACAAATCAACTGTAAATTTCGGTGTTCCTCAATGTTCCATTTTAGGACCACTATTGTATATGTTTTACCTCTTGGTGATGTCATTCGGAAACATAATGTTAACTTTCACTGCTCTGCGGAGGATAAACAGCTGTACATTTCGATGAAACATGGTGATGCGCCAAAATTGCCCTCCCTGGAAGCCTGTGTTTCAGACATAAGGAAGTGGATGGCGGCAAATGTTTTACTTTTACACTCGGTCAAAACAGAGATGCTAGTTCTAAGTACCAAGAAACAAAGAGATCTTCTGTTGGATCTGACAATTAATCTTGATGGTTGTACAGTCGTCTCTAATAAAACTGTGAAGGACCTCTGCATTACTCTGAACCCTGATCTCTCTTTTGACGAACATATTAAGACTATTTCAAGGACAGATTTTTTTCCATCTACGTAACGTTGCAAAAATCAGAAACTTTCTGTCCAAAAATTATGCAGAAAAGTTAATCCATGCTATTGTCACTTCTAGATTAGACTACTGCAATACTCTACTTTCCGGCTACTCGGATAAAGCACTAAATAAACTTCAGTTAGTTCTAAACACGGCTGCTAGAATCTTGACTAGAACCCAAAAATGTGATCATATTACTCCAGTGCTAGCCTCTCTAGACTGGCTTTCTGTTAAGGCTAGGGCTGATTTCAAGTTTTTATTGCTAACCTACAAAGCATTACATGGGCTTGCTCCTACCTATCTCTCTGATTTGGTCCTGCCGTATGTACCTACACTTTCGCTACCGTCACAAGATGCAGGCCTCCTTATTGGCCCCAGAATTTCTAAGCAAACAGCTGGAGGCAGGGCTTTCTCCTATAGAGCTCCATTTTTATTGAATGGTCTGCCTATCCATGTGAGAGACGCAGAATCGGTCTCAACCTTCAAGTCTTTATTGAAGACTTATCTCTTCAGTAGGTCCTATGATTGAGTGTAGTCTGGCCCAGGGGTGTGAAGGTGAACGGAAAGGCACTGGAGCGACGAACCGCCCTTGCTGTCTCTGCCTGGCCGGTTACCCTCTCTCCACTGGGATTCTCTGCCTCTAACCCTATTACAGTAGGAGGGGTGCGTCACTTGAGTGGGTTGAGTCACTGACGTGATCTTCCTGTCCGGGTTGGCGCCCCCATCGGGTTTGTGTCGTGGGGGAGATCTTTGTGGGCTATACTCGGCCTTGTCTCAGGGTAGTAAGTTGGTTGAAGATATCCCTCTAGTGGTGTGGGGGCTGTGCTTTGGCAAAGTGGGTGGGCTTATATCCTGCCTGGTTGGCCCTGTCCGCGGGTATAATCGGACTGGGCCATAGTGTCTCCCGACCCCTCCTGTCTCAGCCTCCAGTATTTATGCTGCAATAGTTTGTGTTGGGGGGCTAGGGTCTATTATATCTGGAGCATTTATCCTGTCTTATCTGGTGTCCTGTGTGAATTTAAGTATGCTCCCTCTAAATCTCTCTCTCTCTCCCTCTAATTCTCTCTCTCTCCCTCTCCTCCCAGAGGACCTGAGCCATGGGACCATGCCTCAGGTCTACCTGTCCTGATGACTTCTTGCTGTCTCCAGTCCACCTGGTCGTGCTGCTGCTCCAGTTTCAACTGTTCTGCCTGCAGCTATGGAACCCTGACCTGTTCACCGGACGTGCTACTTTGTCCCGGACCTGCGGTTTTCAACTCTCTCTCTCTACCGCACCTGCTGTCTCTAACTCTGAATGCTCTGCTATGAAAAGCCAACTGACATTTGCTCCTGAGGTGCTGACCTGTTGCACTACAACCACTGTGATTATTATTATTTGACAATGCTGGTCATCAATGAATGTTTGAACATCTTGGCCATGTACTGTTATAATCTCCACCTGGCACAGCCAGAAGAGGACTGGCCACCCATCAGAGCCGGGTCCCTCTAGGTTTCTTCCTAGGTTCCTGCTTTTCTAGGGAGTTTTTCCTAGCCGCCGTGCTTCTACATCTGCATTGCTTGCTGTTTGGGGTTTTAGGCTGGGTTTCTGTATAGCACTTTGTGACATCGACTGATGTAAAAAGGACTTTATCAATAAATGTGATTGATTGATTGAATCTCCATAGACAAACATTGGCAGTAGAATGCCCTGTACTGAAGAACTCAGTGACTTTCAATGTGGCACCGTTATAGTATGCCATCTTTCCAGCAAGTCAGTTCATAAAATTTCTGCCCTGCTAGAGCTGCCCCGGTCAACTGTAAGTGCTGTTATTGTGAAGTGGAAACATCTAGGAGCAACAACGGCTCAGCTGTGAAGTGGTAGGCCACACAATCTCACAGAACAGGACCGCTGAGTGCTGAAGAGCGTAACGCAAAAAATTGTCTGTCCTCAGTTGTAACACTCACTATCGAGTTTCAAACTGCCTCTGGAAGCAACGTCAGCACGATAACTGTTTGTCAGGAGCTTAATGAAATGGGTTTACATGGCCGAGCAGCCACACACAAGCCTAAGATGAGCAATGCCAAGTGTCGGCCGGAGTGGTGTAAAGCTCGCCACCATTGGACTATGGATGCGTTCTCTGGAGTGATGAATCACACTTCACCATCTGGCAGTCCGACGGATTAATCTGAGTTTGGCGGATGCCAGGAGAACGCTACCTGCCCGAATGCATAGTGCCAACTGTAAAGTTTGGTGGACGTGGAATAATGGTCTGGGGCTGTTTTTCATAGTTCGGGGTGGCCCCTGAGTTCCAGTGAAGGGAAATCTTAATGCTACAGCATACAATTACATTCTAGACAATTCCGTGCTTCCAACTTTGTGGCAACAGTTTGGGGAAGACCCTTTCCTGTTTCAGCATCAAAGTGCCAACGTGCACAAAGTGAGGTCCATACGGAAATGGTTTGTTGAGATCGGTGTGGAATAATTTGACTGGCCTGCACAGAGGCCTGACCTCAACCCCATCGAACACCTTTGGGATAAATTGGATCGCCAACTGCGAGCCAGGCCTAATCACTCAACATCAGTGCCCGACCTCAATAATACACTTGTGACTGAGTGGAAGCAAGTCCCTGCAGAAATGTTCCAACATCTAGAGCAGGGGTGGGCAATTCCAGTCCGTGAGGGCCTGATTGGTGTCACAGACTCCAATAAACACCTAATCATGATCTTCAGTTTAGAATGCAATTTGATTAATCAGCTGTGCTTGCTAGGGATGGAGAAAAAGTGTGACACCAATCAGGCTCTCAAGGACTGGAGTTGCCCACCCCTGATCTAGAGGAAAGCCTTCCCAGAAGAGTGGAGGCTTCCCAAAGGGAGAACACCAGGCAGATGTTTGAGTACAGAATGAAAATGGTGTAAACTAAACAAAGGGAGGACCAACTCCATATTAATGCCCATGATTTTGGAATGATTTGTTCGACGAAGAAGTATCCACATACTTTTGGCCATGTAGTGTACATCACCACCAGTAAATGTTCACCGTTAATTTCCATCTTTTATAATCTACAATGTTATTTTACAGTAATTTCTCTTAATGCAATTCAAACTGATACACTTGATCCACGAGTTTTGCTTTATTTCATAACATTTACGTTTTTGTCAATTACTTCATTGTTTTGTCATTTCTTTGTCTTTTGTTTGCATGTGAGCATGTTTTTTTTGTCAGTCCTGTCAATGTTAAGTGATCACACATGCCTCAGCACACATAGAAGTAGGCTACTTTGCCTGTGTGCTAAAAGTGGGGAGGTTTCACAGTATTTCTGATTATCTTAACTCACCACCACCAATTAATATATATATTTTTTTTTAAAGAAAACACCGGAACCACCACTGCAATATAGGCCTACATTCTTAATAAAAGGTGCTATCTAGAACCTAAAAGGATTCTTCCGCTGTCCCTATAGAACCCTTTGAAGAACCCTTTTTGGTTCCAGGTAGAACCCCTTCGGTGCCTAGGTAGAACCATTTTGGGTTCCATTCCACAGAGGGTTCTACATGGAACCCAAAAGAGTACTTTCTGTAACCAAAAAAAGTTATACCTAATAACCAAAAAGGGATCTCCTTTGGTGACAGCCAAAGAACCTTGTTGGAACCCCTTTTTCTAAGAGTGTACTCAACAAGTTTAACCTGTTTAGTTTACACCATTTTCATTCTGTACTCAAACATCTGCCTGGTGTTCAAGATAACACGCAATATAGCACTACCAACTTTGAAGGTTTTCATCAACCTCTGCTCAGACTTAAATAGCAGTGTTCCAAGAACCTCCACCAGGGGTGACTGTAGCGCCTTCAAAGGGACAAAAAGGAGACACAAGAGGGCACCCCACACTCATTTTAGATCCCAATGAGTCTTTATTTTCATACAAACACACTATCACTTCACTATCTGCTTTGCCATCTTTCATTTATGGCATTTCAACATTGACACAGAGGGGCACATCACACTCATGTCTTTTCTTGGAACTCCCACACACACACACACTACTGTAGCATTTTGTTCATATTTCTCACATTTTCGGCGTCCGGCTGAGGCTTTGGATGGATCATTTTGCACTGAGAGGGGTATGTGCAGTCCTTTTCTGTGCAGCGGCAAGTTAGTTGAACAGGAGAAGAGGATGTGGTTGCTTGTGGAGGGAGAGTGGTGGGGGTGGTGGGTTGAACAGCTGCAGTGAAGCTGATTGGTTGCTCTGCTCATCACATCTTCTTGACTAAAAGAAAGACAGATTTAGACATTTGTTTGACATTGCCATAGTTCAACAGCTGAAAAGCTTCATTAACATGCTCCCAGATATAGCAAAACATTCCGTTTTCATAAAATGAAATATACTTCCCATCGCCATTTACAATTTTGTTCTTTAATCAAAAAAATTATAATATAGCACATTCAATTATGTTATTTTTGTAGACTATAGGCTACTCCTGTATCTACCTTGTACAATACCGTAATCATTGAACAAAGTAGTGTACCCATCAACATTTACAATTTAATTGATCAATTAGATAAATAATACTTCCACATACGGTTACATTATTGTAAAATAGGCTACTCCTATATCCACACTGTAATAGGATACCATTATGATTTCATTGGTCTTGTAAGGCATGATTTTAGGCCTTCAATCGAAGTTGTATGTTGTACCTTGTTTCCCTCCTTCAGGGAAAAGTAGTTAGGCATCCCCCATTCAACTCAGGTGTGAATGTGTAGGCCTACTGACAGTAGGCCTACATAAATCCAATAGCTCCAGCACACAATGGCATGTAGGGGTAGTGTATTAGAATGTAAAATATGTAGACTACAGATGCTATAGCACCCCGTTTGTATATTTTCATTTACAATAGAATTTATCCATGAAATAAATACTAGAACATTAAATGACGTTATTATTGTACACTAGCCTACTCCCCTATCGACACAGTAAATAATATTGCCTACGTGCCTTTGACAATACATTTATCAATTCTGCAAAAAGTAATTATTTTCAAATAAACCAAATGTGCCTTATCTACACAGTAGGCCTAAATATTTCCTAACAATGTCACAACTTAAATATACTTACTCCTCAATCGGATCAAGGACATATTGGTAATTCTTTTCATCGTCTTTAAGGAAACTATTTGGGCCAGACACTCGAAAATTGCATCTGCCGCTTGTTGTGTGGTGTACCATTTCTTTGACATAGTTTTTAAATTTGAAAATTTTTGCCTAAAATGACATACCCAAATCTAACTGCCTGAAGCAAGGATATGCATATTCTTGATACCATTTGAAAGGAAACACTTTGAATTATGAGGAAATGTGAAATGAATGTAGGAGAATATAACACATTAGATCTGGTAAAAGATAATACTAAGAAAAATACTAAGATATTTGTTTTGTACTATCATCTTTGAAATGCAAGATAAATGCCATAATGTGTTATTCCAGCCCAGGCACAATTTAGATTTTGGCAACTAGATGGCAGCAGTGTATGTGCAACGTTTTAGACTGATCCAATGAACCATTGCATTTCTCTTCAAAATTTTGTATCAAGACTGCCCAAATGTGCATAGTTGGTTTATTAAAAACGTTTCAAGTTCATAACTGTGCACTCTCCTCAAACAATAGCATGGTATTATTTCACTGTAATAGCTACTGTAAATTGGACAGTGCTGTTAGATTAACAATTAATTCAAGCTTTCTGCCAATATCAAATATGTCTGTGGCCTCCTGGGTGGCGCAGTGGTCTAAGGCACTGCATCGCAGTGCTAGCTGTGCCACCAGAGACTTTGGGTTCGAGCCCAGGCTCTGTCGCAGCCGGCCGCGACCGGGAGGCACATGGGGCGCCGCACAATTGGCCTAGCGTCGTCCGGATTAGGGAGGGTTTGGCCGGCAGGGATATGTCTCACTAGCGTCATTTGAAAGGAAACACTCTGAAGTTTGTGGAAATGTGAATTGAATGTAGGAGAATATAACACCATAGATCTGGTAGAAGAAAATAAACATACGTTTTCTGTTTTTTATTGTTGTTGCATCATCTTTCAACTGAACAAGAACCGCCAAACATTCAGATATGATGCTGGGGATAATTTTGATGCAGAACATAAGAGGGCAACAGTATTTGAAAAAAGTTTCAGAAAGATATCTTCAGGAATGAGTGAGCTACATGACATTGAGCATGTAGTCACCCAGGTGTCCCACACAAGTTGCCCAAATGTACCCAAGTGGCCGAATTGGTACAGTGATACATTTTGATGTAAATAACTATGCAAAATACTAAAAGTATATTCTAACACACCCCCCCCAAAAAAAATATATATGAAAATGTGAAAAAATAAAAAATAACAAGGGTAACTATTTACACACATTCAATGTATAATGTACAATATTGCGAAGAAGGACCCTCAGTCCTCTACACAATATTGTGCTGCTGGTGCCATGGCCCATAGCAGTCTCTTTCTGCTGTAAGGTGATGGGGCATTTCCTATGACAAAGGGCACAACGACGCCTCCCTACTGTGCCCTTTTTGCCCTGAGGCACATTCATGCCTGCAGAGATGAATCTGGGCAGGTGAACACCACTGGTTGAAGGAGCAGAAGGGACAGAGGTAGAGGGGACAGAAGGTGATGGACTTGGACGTGGACGTGGACTTGCTGTAGCTAGCAAGCTCCTGGATGAGCAGCTCTCTGAAGGCTAGCTGTGAGATGGGGGGCTGTCCACAGCTCTTGGCCATTTCCTTCTGGAGGATGAAGGAATTCACCACAGCAATGTCAATGAAATGATTGAAAAATGTCTTGTACCATTTCATGGTCTTGTGGAGAACATTATAGTAACCTATCAGCGCATCTGACAGGTCCACACCTCCCATGCCCTTGTTGTAGTCCTTGATAGCTGCAGGAATGGGGACATTTTTGGTGGTCCATGCCCCAGTAGCGACCTTCACACGCCTGACGACGTGATCTCCACTGAAGGACTTGTGGATACTGGAGCACATGACCACCTCTCTGGTATCCATCCACGTTACAAAGAGCAGGCCATCTTCACGGATCCATCTCATGGTACCCCGCTCAGCCCGCTTAGGCATGTCATTCACCTTGGTTTTCGGAAAGCCCACTCTGTTGGTCCGAATGGTGCCACAAGCCCACACATCCCGCTTCCTCAGGTCTGTGAACAGGGTAGGGCTTGTGTAGAAGTTGTACACAAAAAGTTTGTAGCCCTTCCCCAGCAGTTGAAAATCGAATAACTCCATAACGGAATCATAACTGAGTCCCTTACCGGTCGCAAAACTGCTCTTCCCCTCCATAAACAAAAAAAATTGCACGTGTATGCACACACAGAATCAGCCAAAACAAACAGTTTGTAATCCCATTTAGTTGGTTTGTTACGCATGTATTGTTTTAGGCCAATTCTGGCCTTTGAGGCTACCATCATCTCATCGATGGAAAGGTTCTGGGCAGGCTGAAAATAGGTCTTGCAGGCCTCAACGATGCTGGGGTAGAGAGGTTTTATTTATCAGAGCCTATCAAACCTTGCTGTGCCTCTTCTTCCCATTGTCCTCATCAACTTCTGGGTCACTGATATGAAGCGCCCGTGAGATTGTCAGAAACCTTTTGCATGACATGACAGTGGAGGGGAAAGGCAGTTGATAGAGGGGAGCAGTTTTCCAGTAGTCTTTCAGGGTTTTCAGCTCCACAAGACCCATGTAAATGATCATTGACAGGTAACAAAAAAGATCTGACATGGAAATGGGAAACCATCCCTCTTTCTTGCCTGCCTGCTTCTTAGCATCATACTTATTAGTGTTCAACACAAGGGAATCAACAACAGATGAGGTGAAAAACAGCTGAAAAAGTTGCATGGGGCTGTACCTGGAGGTCATGTCCAGCTGAGGTCCTGATGGCCTTTTTGGTCTGAATATTGGAGGTGGTGGCGCCACATCCTCCTCCAGCACAGAGTGCCAACGACCCTCCTCCTCTCTGATTGCAGGTGTATCTCTTCCCCACCACCGCTTCTTTGTCACAGACTTCACACCTGGCCGTGCGGGGGTAGGTGTGGAGCCGGAGACAGCAGGGGTCCGGCTAGATGAACCAGCTCCTGTGGGGGATGGGCACCTTGGCAGTGGGGGATCCCAATCAGAATCGGAGGGACTGTGAAATAAAGACAGACACAGAGTATATATAGAGTAGGGAACCTCAATCACTATGGTGAGGTGTTGTTCCATTCCATGTTTAGATAAAATACATGTAAAACATATCTAATATATACATACACACACCCACAATGTAGAGCCATGTGTACTTCACACATTTCATTACTGATTATATATATGTCAAATAAAATAAAAATCTCCAAAACAACTGAAATGAATAATATTTGATATTATTAATTTCAAACAACGGCATGAGAGGTACTTACCAATCCAGAATTGCATCCTCTCCATGCAAAAACATTTCTTCAAATTGGGAGTCCAAACTGTCTCACCATCTGACTCATCTTCAAGTAACACTGTCACTTTCTCTATCAATTTTGTCAATAATATCATGTAGATCTGTATACCTGGACGTTGCCTTTGATTTTCCAGATTTACTCGCCATAATTATTTTGATAAAATAGCGGAAAATGATCTCGACTCAATACTGCTACGCGCTGTGTTACGCTCTCGACTTTCGTTCAAGAGCTGGGGCCTGTTGCACAAAACTAGGATAAGGGATTAAGCCAGGATATCTTGGTGATCCTGGCTCAATTGATCCGTAATCCGGTTGCACTAAAGATGGATAGGGGGCAGGAGGATATGTTATGGTATAAATTACCATGGAGATTTATTCTGTGGAGCTAGCCTGCTCCAGACCAGGCTAAATTCCAGGATCTATTTAATCTCATCCCTAATGTCAGTCAGCAGTCACCACAAATGGAAACCAATAGTTATTTCACTGCTCACTATACATTGTTATCACATATAACTAGACCCACTGTTATTATTTAAACGTTTGTGATCATTAATTTCAATGATTTTGGATAAAAAATGATTTTTAGATGATGTATGCTTATCATTAGATAATTTACAGTTTCCCATAGACTATAAGGCTATATATAAAATGATAGAATATTAGGGCCACAGAGGGAAAAAAACACAAGTCATAATATTGTACACCAGTTTGTTTAAAAGGAGGACAGTTGTCTAAAATGACAGAATGTGGGGCATTTCGTGAAAATTGTACTTCAAGTATGGTTTCATAAACAAAGACATGCTGATGTGCCAGAATATTAAGTATCACATTGTCATAAGATATTCAAAGACAAACAATATGTAGCTTTTCTCGCAGAAAGAACCAGCCTCATAAATTTATGACTTTATCCCTTTTTCTTCAGTGTGGCCCTAGTACTCTGTCATATAAACAAATACACATTCCATATGAATATAAAAACACAATGTGTAACATTATGTTCCTTATTGAATAAGGACAAAACAAGCAGGTAAACCATCAGCTCCTTTCAAACTGAAGTCACAGTGACTCTACAAGATGGAAAAGCACAGAATCCAAGCATATTATACAAAATGATACATACACATTCAAAGGTCTGTATATAACACCACCCTGCAGTGTCTCTGCACACACTAAATAAATGGCAGGACAAATCCATACACATCAACTGAACAGGACGAATAAGGATGCAGTAGCCTCCCTGCAGCCTTGTATTACACACCAGTTATACCGCACAAACATCATAAGAGCCAAATTCGTCAAAAAACGAACCCAAAAAAAACCAATTCCTCTGCCACCGCAGGACATATTTAACCAAAATTGAAAGCACACATACTAACTAAAATTAATTCAACACATATTGGTCCCTCAGCAGCCGACCACTTCTGTCATCAGGGAAGATTGCCGGATTGTCCCAGTCATGGCGCTGGTGGCACTCTGGGGGCCTCTCTCCTTCCTCAGGCAGGCCACATTGTGGAGGACAGCACAAGCCACAGTAATATCAACATGCCCTAACAGGGCTGACCCTTAATTTGTGAAGGCAGTGAAAGCGTGCCATTCCAGTAGGCCAAAGGTCATTTCAACTCTGGCCCTGGTCCTGGCATGGGCATGGTTGTAGGCCTGCTGTGCTTCCTGGGGGTCTGTGAAAGGTGTCAGGAGAAAAGGCTGGCAAGCCATACCCCTGTCTCCCAGCACACACCCAGAGAATTCACCTGTCAACACAAATCTCATCATTACTACCTCAATGGTTATAAATAGGGGTGTTGGCTTACCTTGTGATAGGCACTGATAGATTTCAGAGGCCCGAAAGATTCTGGAGTCATGGACTGAGCCAGGCCATTTTGCCACAACATTGCTGATCACACAGTCAGCATTGCAGACCATCTGAAATCATAAGATGAGGAATATTACACCAATCAATGCACATCACTGGCAATGCAGAGTGTTCGTCAATGGACAATATCAAAAAGTTATGTTCACCTGAACATTAATGCTGTGAAAGGATTTCCTATTCACAAAATCGGCCTCATGGGCACCTGAGGGGGCTTTTATCCTTATGTGTGTGCAGTCCACTGCACCAATGACATTGGGAAACCTGTCACACAAAGTAATGAGTATCCTACTATGTGTTAACAGTTGTCCTGTAATTTGTAGATCCTCTTACCTGCAATCCTATAGAACTCCTCTTGATGTCACAGAGTCTTCTGTGGCCAGGGAAGGAGATGAAGACATCTGCTAATGCTTTGATAGCCAGACACACACTCCTTATTGTGCGGCAAATTGTGGCCTTGTTCAGCTGTTCTGCATCCCCCACTGAGTACAGGAAGGCTCCACTAGCAAAAAAGCGCAAGGCCACACAAACCATTTGCTCCACACTCAGTGCATGGCTCCGTGCAGTGCGGTGCTTAATCCTGGGACCCAGTAGTCTGCATAGATACCTGATGCCATCTGCAGAAAACCTGTATCTTTCATATAGATGGTCATCAGGGAAGGCCAGTGGTCCAACCGGTCCCTGAAGACCTTTCTCGCCTGAAGGCTCTCCTCAGCACAAGTGCTTCTTCATCCACACCATCTCGCACGAATGGCATGCCATTGTCAGAGCAGAAAGGAACACACAATTTTGGGCCTTCATATAGGCTAGTGGCCACACCTGGTGCTGGGGGGTGTGGCAAAAGAGGGCGATGCCTTATAACGATGACTTGGTTGTACTGATTGCTGGGAAAATAAAAAAAACCTTAGAAAGTGCCACCGTCCTGTGTGCTCACAATAAGAGCTCATATGTCATGGCTCACTTGACTTTACGAGAATATACCTAATTTTTATTTTGAGCTGTGTCATTCTTTGGAGCTGGGGGAGGAAAGAAAAATAATGATTAATACATTTGTGTTACAGTTAGCATACAGTGTACATTGAAGGCATATCTCACCTCCCTCTCAAGTTTTTTTATTTCAAGGTCCAGTTTCCTAATTGTCCTCTTTTTTATTTCGGACTCCAGTGCAAGATTTTCCATCTTTTTCTTCTTGTACTGAATGTCTATGTCTGCCAGTTCTATTTGGCGCCGGAGGTGGTTGCCATACAACTTTCTGATAGCTTGTGAGCTCTGTGAACACAATACAATTAGCGCAGCGTGAATTTGCAGGATGTGGTGTCCTTTTATTAATACGCACTATGTTGCCAGGCTGGTTTTCCCACTGTATAGCATCTGGTCCTGTAAAAGAAATTAGATTTTTTGATTTGATGAGGACTCCTCACCATTGTAGAGTAAATAGTACTTTCACAGTCTTAACAATACCTCATGCCTTCTGGAATCCAGAGAGATGGTCTCCTCCTCATCATCGTCTCCATCATGTGCTGTTGCTGCTGCACTGGCCTTCACCCTATCACATTTAATCGGATTCATATTGAAGCTAGTAGACAAGACATGCCAGGCCTACAGTATGCCTTTGATGGAGTACTCACTGGATCAGCATCGTCTGGTGCTTGTGCTGGTGGCTCTAACAGGAACACAGTGCTGCCAGACACTGCAAGGCAATAGGTAAACCAAAGTCAGACAGTCCAAATTGATTCAATATGAATGTGGTTGTATCCCATGTAGAGATGGAAGGACATACCTTGAATGAAGCGGGTGGCATCTTGGGAGGAACCTATGCTCGTCTCTTTCCCCCAGGGATCCCCTCTAAGACGGGCCTGCCTTTATTTAGCTCCAAGGCCATGTCCTCTGCTGGGGTAAGGTCAGCCTTTGGTGACCACCACCCGTGCCTTGTCTGTGGGTATTCTTTTTCACTGCTAAAACAGTACAGACAATGTGTGAGCAGGCACCTTCTGGGTACAATATATGCTTGTGGCTTTGTTAAATATTAGTCAGGGACCATACCATTCTGCAGAATGTTCTTGTATTTGATTTTGACCTGCTGCCATGTCCGTTTTGGCCCGTTCATGTTTAATCTACACACACACACACACACACACACACACACACACACACACACACACACACACACATTTAATGAGTCACACTGCAAAAAATTACTTGGTATTTTTGTCTTGTTTTCAGTAAAAATATCAAAAAATTTATCAAAGCTTTATACAGTGTGATGGAGTTACTTTACACAATTTCACTCATATCTGCAGTGCATTTCAATTAAAAATTTAACCGTTTCATAATTACAGTACAACTGCATTTTTGGAGATGTGAATTAAATATTTGAATTGTAATTGTGATGTTTCAGCGGAGCGGTGAGTGTGTAATTGTGCACTACTTACGCATTCAGGCGGTCTGCAATACTTTGCCCCGCTTTTTCTCTTTGCTTTTCACTGTGGCGGTGTTGCCTTTCTTCTTAATTATATATTTTACCTCCTCGTATGCCTCCATGAGGATTTGTGCTTCCGACGGGGAAAAGTACGCGGCTCTAGTTGCCATGGTAAATCAGTTAATCTGTGATCTGTGGCGGGGTCTATTTGAGTGAGCCGTGAGCGCGCACCTATCCAGGATTGGTTTCACCTGGCTTAATGAATCCGTGCTCTGCTCATCCTGGCTTGGTCTTTGTGCAACCAATTAACCTGGACGCACAGTTTTGGCTTCATTGAGCTCAGCTAGTAGTCATTTATCCGGATGTCTTAATTCTACTTTTGTGCAACAGGCCCCTGTCTTTCCGCGATATAACCATTAGATATTGCCGTTTACCTCAGCTCATTGGCTATCTACCAAGCTAGATTTCAAGACATCAGTGGTCATTGGCCGAAATACAGTCAATCAAAGAAACACTGGTCATATCATTGGCGCGCAATGAGGTCATTGTTTGGTGTGTTCAAATCAGTTCCTTTTGGTCAATACGCCCGTAAAAAGAAACATCATGTATGGTTGTGTTACTAAACAAATAGAGATTGCAATGAAACCAACCATGACTAGATAAAACATAAGTTTAGTGTGAGTAATTACATCGAATGTTTCGTCGAAAGTTGAAGGAGACGGAATTCATGACACAAGCCGTTTACAAAATGTTTTGTGTTATGCTATAAAAATGAATTTTATCGAACAAAACAACCATTTATTGTGAAGATTGGACCTTTTGTATTGCCAAAAGAGAAAGATCTTCAAAGGTAATTTATTATTTTATTGCTATTTCTGACTTTCGTGGCGCTAATGCTTGGTTGGAAAATGCTAGTAATATTTGTGTGTGCGGCGCGCTGTCGTCAGATATACGTAAGGTATGCTTTCGCCGAAAAGCCTTTTTGAAATCTGACACAGCAGTTGGATTAAGAAGAAGTTAAGCTTTTAAATTATGTAAAACATCTATTACTAAGACTAATAATTACTTAAAATCTTATTTCAAATACATGTATTTTACAATTTTTGCGCTCTGCATTTCACCGGATGTTAGCCAGGTGAGACACTAACGTCCCACCTAGCTCAGAGAAGTTAACATTTTGCCACAACTTTGGAAGTATGCCTGAGGTCATTGTCCAGTAGGTCAGAAGTTTACAATATACTCAATTAGTACTATGTTTGTGCAGATGAACGTGGTACCTTCAGGCGTTTGGAAATTGCTCCCAAGATGAACCAGACTCGTGTAGGTCTACAATTTTTATTCTGAGGTCTTAGCTGATTTCTTTTGATTTTCCCATGATGTCAAGCAAAGAGGCACTGAGTTTGAAGTTAGGCCTTAAAATACATCCACAGATACACCTCCAATTGACTCAAATTATGTCAATTAGCCTATCAGAAGCTTCTAAAGCCATGACATAATTTTCTGGAATTTTCCAAGCTGTTTAAAGGCACAGTCAACTTACTGTATGTAAACTTCTGACCCAAGAATTGTGATACAGTGAGTTATAAGTGAAATAATGTGTCCGTAAACAATTGTTGGAAAAATTACTTGTGTCATGCTTTAAGTAGATGTCCCAACCAACTTGCCAAACTATAGTTTGTTAACAAGAAATTTGTGCAGTGGTTGAAAAACGAGTTTTAATGACTCCAACCTAAATGTATGTAAACTTCTGACTTCAACTGTAAGTGCCGAATTTATTCAATTTCAAAATAGTTTAGCAACATACTTGATTCATCAGATTGTAAGATTGTGCTGCTTTTCCATTTTCTTGTAATAATTTCTCAACGAGTCTGTGACCACCACAGTTGCAGGATAAAAACTTATCGTAACAACCAAGCGCCACTACCCTTCAAATTCCTATACACACATATGGACAGACCACAACCCCAAACTTATTGTGGGACAGGCCCTTGTGGGCAAGGCCTCCGAAAATGCTTGGGAACCCGATTATGGCCATTTATTTACATGAGCGCTTTCATGATGCACATGACCCAACCCCTCCAAAAGGAGCTACAATTCTGGCGCCAATGGTTGCTCATGGTGAAAACCCTCTGACTCATCAACGTCCTATTCCCTCTGAGCACTGAAAAAATCGGCGAAACATCTCTATGACTGGAACAATTCTAGAACATATAGAGTCTTAAAAATAAAATCAACCAAAGATTTCGGTGAGCTACACACAAAGAAGATAGCATGTGTCTTCTACATTTAAAATATTTAAACATTTTAGTCATTTAGCCAAGACAGAAACTCTCCCCATCCAGAGCAGAAATTTATGTGTGTTACCCAAGGTAAAGTGCACTTCGCGTCAAGGGCACATTGCACAGACATTTCTCAACTATCTGCTCTGGGACTTCAAACCAACAAAACTTTGCAGGAATTATACCGCTTACATCAGAGAGATTTTAACCAATGCACACTGCTTAACACAATGTTAGAAGACATAAACCATGCAGCTTGCAAACAATCCTATCTCTGAAAACTATTCAGAGATGCAGCGTCACTCCGCGAGATAGCTGGGTAGGATACGCTGAGAGGAGCCGTCCATTGGCCCGCCGCGTCTCTCTTCTACAAAAACATGTGTAGCTTGGCGCGATCAACTTAGGTTGGTCCTCTTAAACCCTTATAAAATCCAGTTATCGAGAAGAATGAAGAATGGTGTACAAGATCTTATTAGAGAGCTAGAGGAAGGTTTATGGCTATCCTCTCTGAGTTAGCTAGACGCATGTAAGAATAGTGTGAAGCGCCAACAACATACCTCTCAGAGGCACTCACTGGTCTCATAGAGGACACATGTAACCACAGAACTAGTAATACAATTAGCGACAGTACTTGAAAAAAGTTCTATTTATCTATTTCGAGAGATAAGCCTATAATGAAAACAAACCCACCGAAATTTTTGTGGCATCCTAGAGACAAACAACTAAAAATTGGTTATCGGCGATCTAGAAAAACGATTGACTCAACACATGTGCACCACACCTCCCGTCCTAGGTATCTTGCCTGACACACCCCGTGCCGCAGAGCGTCTTGGTGTCAGCCATTTTGACTTAGATCAAAGCGGAACTGCCATGATCTTTTTCTAGCAACCCACATAGTCTATTTCGTCTAACCTCTATCAATCTCCTACCATTAAGCTAGTCCCTCTGGAGCGGCGTTGTGAAAGCCTAGCCGAACCCATCTCACTGACCCTAACTGAGCTCTCTACCGGCCCCTGGATCTCCTGAGCACCACCACAAAATATCTATCGCACACTGCCCTTTGATGAGAATGCAGTAACTGAACAACACAGGACTGATCAACCCCAATAATTAGCAATTAATGCATCTACAACCAGAGTGGAATGCACCCATCACAGCAAGGCCTGAGTCTTAGGCTATACACTCCATACTTAAACCTAAACAATAATATCCTCTATGTGAATTAAGTGTCACAAACAGGTGCCATAAGATGAAGGGAAGCCCGGAGTAAATAGGAGAGGCACGTGAGGCAACTGAAGTGCAGAACTTGAAACAAACACAAACACCGTTGCGCCCAAAGCGAAAGACCTAGTGTTTCTTAGGCTTCTTTTTTCTCTAATGGTTAAGACGTAGGCGTTTTAGTATCCATGCGCAGACACGAGCAGAAGACATGGCGGGTGTATCTCCTCTACTTCACTACGCGAGGCTAAACGGACAGTGCCCAGCAGTGCTGAACACAGAAGATATTAGAGCATGAGCCTTACTAAAAGTCACACACTTAGCCTTCGAACTCCGCATGATGCAGGCCGCAAATGTCACAATTCGCAGACTAACTACGCACGTTCTATGTATACTACCCGGAGCGTAAACATAGTGGATCACAAAGCCCATTAGGTAAATGCGGTATATTCCTAGCGCCGAAATGGCCTCCTACTACTCTATTTCTGGTGCAGACAAATCTATTCTCACGTCCCCTCAGATGAGTCCTTATTTCGACGTTCATATCACTGTCTGCCCCTAGGCCACACAATCCTCTTACTCACCAACTCTCAGCCACAATCCCGTTTCATCCAAGCAGAGACCGTGTCTGCGGACGAGCGAGCATACAAGTTCTATGATCTCGAATTCCGAGGAACAAAAAAGCGAATGAAATATGTTCTGCAAGAATGGCTGAACATGAGAGAGCCACGATCCAGCGAGCCCTGATGCAATACTAACCTGTTCCTTCATTTACGGCCATAGAGGCTCTAAATGTGAGTGTAGCCGAGCTCATGGTTTACTGGCCTAATAACGGCCTTGATTATGTTGAGGAATCCCATCAGATCTAGGTCCCAACCTACTGCTGCGTAGAGACTTACCTAAACATGGTGTCCCCTCCCACTTATAAGAGTTAGGGTTTGCCCCGACCGCGGTGATTCAGATTGCGAAGAGGTGTGTTTAGACCGAACTTTATTAGACCACTATCTTTTTAAACTTGGAGAAACGCGTTTTACCTTAATCTAGGGATCTTCCAATGAAATAAACAATCGTGAGGAATTACAAATGAGCCTTCTTAACAAAACTACTACAAGTAAAGACTAAAAAGTATCTTGCTCAGAAAAAACCTACTTCAATACTAGTTAACAAACTTGAGTTATGTCCATTTTTTCACACCTCCTCATGCGCGTTAAACTGTGACAGCCACATCTCAAAACGGACAACCACTCTACGTCAAATTGAATCCTTGACCATTAATTATTATTAAAGCCTTCCAGCACCATCTTGCAGATGTCTCCCAGCCACACGTACTCTCCAATGAAGCACCTAATATCCAAACAAAGTCCCGTAAGGCCAGTACAAGTTCAACTCACGGTCATTCCAATGTTGACTGAATATCATCCAATGCGTGCACCATTTCATAAAAAGGTGAGGACGGATCCTAAGCACCTTATCAATCAAAAAAGGAGGAGAGGGCCCAGTCATGATGAAAGACGGGACTGACCTGGTTGGGGGCTGCGGAGAGAGTCTCTAACCGGTTTCGCCCTGGCTGCAACTTAATTATACAGACTGAGCGCCATGCGTTATTGAGTGACCAAAACCAAACCCAGTCTTTAGATAATTACTAGCCGTGTGATTAAATATGTGACACTCCATCGCTCTCCAAATGCCACGACCACAAGACAACAATACATTTTTCTACTTCTACTTAACATACAGAATGCCTCTAGATCTCAGTGCTATAGATACATCAAGAATTGTGTGGACATATAGCCCCCTGGAATGTGGTTAACATTGTCCCACTCCAATACATTCTAACATAGGCATGTTTCGAACGGTCCAATTGTCCTGGATCTGAATTGGCTGGCCAGTTGAACCAACATAGGAACTACGCAGATGTCCTTCATACACGCCTAGATCCAGTAGCACCCAAAAATTGCATCATAAATGGAGGGTGGTGGATCGAATGTTTCTTGGCACGACCATGTACAGTTACTAATTGGTGCACAAGGGACCCATTGAGCGACATGAAAGGCACTGTAGACCATATGTTATCAGCATTGTGTGTCAACAGAGATAACCTTTCACTATCATTGCTGCCCATCTATTATTCATGCGAAACTATTGCGACGGAGCGAGTTGGGGTGGATGGCCGTAGGCCAGATCGAATGCACATAAAGGACAATTTGGTGCACTCGTCACGGTTTCTGTAGCCCATGCTATCATTCAACTAACCGACCGGAGATGGAGCCAATAAGCAATCATGTTTTTGTCCGTAGCTTCTGCCTTGCCGTCTATAGTCACTATAACCCTCCTCCATGCGCTATTCCAGTGGCAGGCACCTGCTTGAGTTCACCCAGAGGTGCTTGACATTCTGAATAAAAACCCGCCACCCAATCAGCCTCAGCAATCACAACCGGATGGATCACCTTTGCATACCACATTGCCTTGCAGTTCGTGAGGCCGGATTGACCCGGCAGTTCAACAAATTGCAATCCTCTCTCT